>NW_026128748.1:35122-100592 GCF_022985175.1 Labeo rohita
ACATTTGTTTCTGTTAAATAAGATGCAATCTGTCTGTGGAATATGTTGTTTTTGAAATCATGCTAAATGTTTGTTGCAATTTTATTAGTGATGGGACGTTCTCAATGCAGCTTGTGCGTCCTCACACACAAGCACTTCAATCTATCAATCGCATAATGATGTTGCAGAGACTATTCATTCTGGTTAAATCACACAAATGTGTCCCTCCTCTTGAAATGCGATCACTGAACATCTTTGATTTTAATAAGAGGAAAAAAAATATGCGAGGGCGGATTAGAACCCAAAACATCTAACACGTCTGACGAAAATTCTACGACCAGACTCTACAGGAAAACTAATAACTAATGCATATCTACATATTTATTTACTGATGTCCACCTTAACTATACTGAGTGTAAAGTGTTTTAGAGTGTTCTTGTATGTGAATGTTCCTCACCTCAATCTCTCCAGTTTACTGTGTGAATCCTTCAATACATCACATATATGATTCACCCCTGTGTTTTTTATTTGATTTACACTGAGGTTCAGTTCTCTCAGGTATGATGGGTTTGATTTCAGAGCTGAAGTCAGGATGAGACACTGTTTCTCTGTAATACTGCAATTCCATAGACTGCATAGACTCATAGAAAATGTTTCAGATCTATGATGATCATTTAAGGTTTTGGAGAATTTTTTTTTGTCATGTCTGACAGAAATTTGTCATTTTAAAATGACAACTCAGAAATGACCACTATATTGCCATTTGATCATTGTGAGTTTGTTAGCTAATACTTTAATGTTAATGAAGGAGTTATGAGTTTGAGATAATTATGATGGTGTACACAGAGCTTCATAAGTAAAAAAAAATAGTGGGTGAAGAGTGAAAGTGAATGATAGGGACCAAGCACTTCAAAGAATTGTTTCCAAACAACACAGAACTACTACAATGTGACAGCAAACCTCACATATCAACTATTCACTATACAGACCCTGTTTACACAAAAAGCAACCACAGATGAACTTCACAAATCCATGAAAGAACTGCAACTGCAATCAGACACCAGTGCTAATGTGTCATGATCATAAAACCTGGACATTTGGACCACCAAGATGAACCTGACCTGAACATTTTACCTGACCAGACAAATCATCTGACCTGAATATTATCAAAACACCATAGACAGTTTTGGAGAGAAGTGTGAGAAACTGATTCTCTCCTCCAACATACTGTACCTGAAGCAGCTGGCAGATGTTTTTATAGACAACCTTCAACTCAATACTATTCAAAAGTTGTATGAATACAGTACATTCTAAGAAAGTTGGGGTCAAACTACAGAACAGACAACTGGATGAGTGATTCTGATGTTTTATTGAAGTGAAATTATCCAACTGACAACACAGGAAAGTAAGGCACTGTAAGGAATTGAGTAAGGGTGCTTAGGTTATCATAACAGTTATCTTGTTCTCTTTAACAGGTTGGTAGACAGAATACAACATTAAGGTAGCTGGACTGACAAAGGTGATCATGGCACAGAAGATGATGAAGACAGGCAAGAGGGCATATAGAAAAGCATTAAAGAATGCAACAGTGTTAGTTTGTGAGTTGCACCACACAACACATCTGTTTACATTACTAGTAGTCATGTAACATGTTAAATGATGTAAAATACTCACGTCAGTGTGTTGAGTTTACAGTGTTTATCCTGCAGCAGAGCAGCGATCTGATTCACTCGTGTGTCTCCTAGTTCATGTAAACTGAGATTCAGCTCTCTCAGGAGTAATGGGTTTTCACCCTGAACTCCAGTCGCATACTGACAGGCTTCCTCTGCATCAGGACCCAAAAACCTGCATAAGGGAATTTAAAGCAGATTCAGTTAAATGCCATTACATTACATTACAAGATTAGCAAACATTGTTTGTGAAAGCTCTAGCTACTTTTAACAGTTTTACATTAAAAAATTAAATATTACAAATAAAATGTTTTGAAAAGACCTGTAGCTTTTACCACAACTAACCTGTTGACATTCATCATAAGGTTTTATCACTTTGAACATTTTTACATGCAACAAATTGTGTACCTTACTGTATTGATGAAATGATATTTATATAAATAATTCACCTGCATATTATTTTATTTTTATTATTTCATCACATCTCACCTCAGTGTCTTCAGTTGACAGTTTGGATCCTGTAGTAAATCATTGAGCTCCTTCACTCCTGATTGTCCAGGATCATTTCCTGTGAGATCCAGCTCTATCAGGTGTGAAGGGTTTGATCTCAAGCTGAAGCCAGAGCTTTATAACCTTCTTCAGTAATACTGCAGTCTGAAAGTCTACAGAAAAGAATATTGAACAACACAATTCAATCTATTTTAAAATGAAAGTTAGTGAATATGTTTTATATTGTAAAACCTCAAATAAACAATTTATTTTCTCTTCTGGTTATAGAAGATCTGGTCTAGTGACAAAATTATGTCTTTGCATTTTCCTAAGTTTACTACAGTAATGTTTAACTTTGAACCTAAGACAACAATATTATTTAACTCAAACAGTGGTTTATTAAACTCACCTGAGTTTCTGCAGAGTGCAGTTAGCATTTTCTAATCCGTTCTGGATTAGTTTCACTCCTGAATCCTGCAGATTATTTTTGCTCAAATCAAGCCTTTTCAGACTGGGGTTTGATTTCAGGACTGTAGAGAGAACTGAGCAGCTTTCCTCTGTTATATCACAATCACACAGCCTAAAATGAGCATGAGAGGGACATTTTTAAACATGCAAAGTACTGGATGCCACTATTAAGTGATCCCTGAAAATTGATTTTGGTCACCTGATTTAAGATATTATAAATGTGCAATAAAAACTAAACTAAAAATACTCACATCAGTGTGTTGAGTTTACAGTGTTTATCCTGCAGTAGAACAGCGATCTGATTCACTCCTGTTACTCCTAGTTCATGTTCACTCAGATTCAGCTCTCTCAGGAGTAATGGGTTTTTACCCACAATACCAGTCACATACTGACATGCTTCATCTGCAGCAGGACCCAACAACCTGCAGAAAGAGGAAATACATTACCTGCCATATACAGGTCCTTTTCAAAAAATTAGCATATTGTGATAAAGTTCATTATTTTCTGTAATGTACTGATAAACATTAGACTTTCATATATTTTAGATTCATTACACACAACTGAAGTAGTTTCAAGCCTTTTATTGTTTTAATATTAATGATTTTGGCATACAGCTCATGAAAACCCAAAATTCCTATCTCAAAAAATTAGCATATCATGAAAAGGTTCTCTAAACGAGCTATTAACCTAATCATCTGAATCAACTAATTAACTCTAAACACCTGCAAAAGATTCCTGAGGCTTTTAAAAACTCCCAGCCTGGTTCATTACTCAAAACCGCAATCATGGGTAAGACTGCCGACCTGACTGCTGTCCAGAAGGCCATCATTGACACCCTCAAGCAAGAGGGTAAGACACAGAAAGAAATTTCTGAACGAATAGGCTGTTCCCAGAGTGCTGTATCAAGGCACCTCAGTGGGAAGTCTGTGGAAAGGAAAAAGTGTGGCAGAAAACGCTGCACAACGAAAAGAGGTGACCGGACCCTGAGGAAGATTGTGGAGAAGGACCGATTCCAGACCTTGGGGGACCTGCGGAAGCAGTGGACTGAGTCTGGAGTAGAAACATCCAGAGCCACCGTGTACAGGCGTGTGCAGGAAATGGGCTACAGGTGCCGCATTCCCCAGGTCAAGCCACTTTTGAACCAGAAACAGCGGCAGAAGCGCCTGACCTGGGCTACAGAGAAGCAGCACTGGACTTTTTTCGGATGAAAGCAAATTTTGCATGTCATTCGGAAATCAAGGTGCCAGAGTCTGGAGGAAGACTGGGGAGAGGGAAATGCCAAAATGCCTGAAGTCCAGTGTCAAGTACCCACAGTCAGTGATGGTCTGGGGTGCCATGTCAGCTGCGGTCAATGCAGCTAGCTATCAGGAGATTTTGGAGCACTTCATGCTTCCATCTGCTGAAAAGCTTTACGGAGATGAAGATTTCATTTTTCAGCACGACCTGGCACCTGCTCACAGTGCCAAAACCACTGGTAAATGGTTTACTGACCATGGTATTACTGTGCTCAATTGGCCTGCCAACTCTCCTGACCTGAACCCCATAGAGAATCTGTGGGATATTGTGAAGAGAAAGTTGAGAGACGCAAGACCCAACACTCTGGATGAGCTTAAGGCCGCTATCGAAGCATCCTGGGCCTCCATAACACCTCAGCAGTGCCACAGGCTGATTGCCTCCATGCCACGCCGCATTGAAGCAGTCATTTCTGCAAAAGGATTCCCGACCAAGTATTGAGTGCATAACTGAACATAATTATTTGAAGGTTGACTTTTTTTGTATTAAAAACACTTTTCTTTTATTGGTCAGATGAAATATGCTAATTTTTTGAGATAGGAATTTTGGGTTTTCATGAGCTGTATGCCAAAATCATTAATATTAAAACAATAAAAGGCTTGAAACTACTTCAGTTGTGTGTAATGAATCTAAAATATATGAAAGTCTAATGTTTATCAGTACATTACAGAAAATAATGAACTTTATCACAATATGCTAATTTTTTGAAAAGGACCTGTATATATTTTAACAAGCTTGTGAAGGGCTTTTAAAAATTTCAAAGCTTTCGTAATTTTTTTTTTTTTGATAGTTTAAATGTCATTCAGCTAAATTGGGTTTAAGACTATTCATTCTCACCTTTCTCATAACAATCTCTATGAACAGTTCCAGTCTGGTTTCCGTCCATTCCATAGCACTGAAATGGCACTTGTAAAAATTACTAACGACCTCCTTATGGCAGCTGATTCTGGACTACTCACTATTCTTATCCTCCTTGACCTGAGTGTGGCCTTTGACACCACCACTAAATTGGTTAAGATCCTATCTTTCTGGCCGCACTCAGTTCATTCAGCTTAAATCATTTAAATCCACTCCTTCCTCCGTCACTACAGGTGTGCCCCAGGGCTCTGTCCTGGGGCCCCTTCTCTTTATTATCTACCTTCTTCCCCCTCGGCAATATTCTACGTAAATTCAATGTTAATTTCCATTGCTATGCGGATGACACCCAGCTCTACCTCTCCACAAAGCCCTCAGCCACTTTACCACCTACTACCCTCACTGATTGTATTGCTGAAATAAAATCCTGGTTTACCCTCAACTTTCTTAAACTTAACAGTGATAAAACTGAGGTTATCCTCATTGGCAGCAAATCCATATTATCCAAAACTAACAGTTTCTCTATCACAGTTGATAACTCCTCCATCTTACCTTCTCCTCAGGTTAAGAGTCTAGGTGTAATCCTTGATAGCACACTATCATTTCAATCACACATCAATAACATTACCCGGTCAGCTTACTTTCACTTAAGAAATATTAATCGTCTTCGTCCATCTCTTACCCCCTATTCTGCAGCCATTCTTGTCCATAGCCTAGTGACTTCCCGTCTAGACTATTGTAATTCACTTCTTTTGGGTCTCCCTCACAAATCCCTCCGTAAACTTCAACAAGTCCAGAATTCAGCTGCCCGAATCATTACTCGAACCTCTTCTATCCATCACATCACTCCTGTCCTCCAGCAGCTCCATTGGCTCCCTATCCAGTTCCGTATCCAGTTTAAAGTCCTCTTGCTGACATTCAAAGATATCCACAACCTTTCCCCCTCTTATCTATCTGACCTTCTTCATGTTTCCATTCCATCTCGTTCTCTTAGATCCTCTTCTTCATTACATTTGTCTGTTCCATCTGCCCGTCTCACCACAATGGGGAGCAGAGCATTTAGCCGCTCTGCTCCCCGTCTCTGGAACTCACTACCATCTTATCTTAGAAACATGGACTCATTTGCTCATTTCAAATCTGGACTCAAAACGTATCTGTTCAAACAAGCCTATTCATTGTAAAATCTATTTATCTGTCACTTATATTTATTTTAATTTATTTTTTTTTGTATTTTATCTTTTGTAGTGTGTATTAATTTTTATGTATGCCTGTACGGTGACCTTATGTATGCCTGTACGGTGACCTTGAATGTCAGAAAGGCGCCTTCTAAATAAAATGTATTATTATTATTATTATTATTACTATTAAACATTTTTTTTTTTTTAATTTTCAAGGGCCTTAAGTCAATCAAAGTTTTTATACATTTCTTTTTTGACAGTTGAACTCTCTTTCAGCTACAATGGTCTTTTGCACTTATTAAACTATTGCACTTAATTATTTTAATAACACTCACCTCAGTGTCTGCAGTTGACAGTTTGGATTCTGTAGTAAATCATTGAGCTCCTTCACTCCTGATTGTCCAGGATCATTTCCTGTGAGAACCAGGTCTGGGTTTGATCTCAGAGCTGAAGTCAGGGCATTAAAACCTTCTTCAGAAATACTGCAGTTTGAAATTTTAAAAACAATTAAAAATAATAATAATAATAATAATAATAATAAAATTAATATTGTGGCTCAAATTCATCACTGTTTTAAAGTTTTTTTTTTTTTTTTGTTTTTTGTTTTTTTAATTGTTTTAGTACTTTAGGCCTGTAGATCATATATTAAAAGATTATTAAATATGTTACAAATTTTGTCAGTGTAATTTATCTCCCTTGTTATTTTATTAAGAGATATATATGTAGAATATGCAGAAAACAGATGATTACTATATATAACCTAACACTGTATATAACCTATTTCTATATTTTTATACTTGTATTACAGTAAACACACTTTTGTATATTATTCATGTTTAATGGAAATGTGTACATTTTTTATGTCAATTTACTGTACAGCAAAAACAAATTAATTCAAGGAATTTTTTTTTTTTTTTTTTTTTTTTATCTTTACTGGTTTCAAAGTCATCCATATTTCACTTTATTACTAGTTATTTGAGTTTACTTTAGGTCTCAGTTGTGTTTGCTTTTATTAATGTACAGTTAACATATATTTACAGTTATCATTTTACTTAGAAAACTGGTAATCTTACATTTTCCCTACTACTGGAGGTGAACATATTACATCAATTGATCATCATTATCCAATGTGCAATATTGAACTGGTTGCTGTGGTACTGAGCGTAGATGATGGTGAAATGTACTTACGTGAGTATCTTCAACTCACACATAGGATTCTTCAGTCCCTCACAGATCTCTTTGACTCCTGAGTCCAGCAGACGGCTGTTGTTCAGGTCCATCTCTTTCAGGATGGTTTTGGAGGAGAGAACAGAAGCTAAAACTGAACAGCTTTTCTCTGTAAGCTTACAATTATTTAGCCTGAAAACAATAAAACAAACATTATTTATTATCATATCATATGCAACACACATCAGATCAACAGGCCTTCGCATTTGCTCATACCAGAGTTTATGTTAACAGAAAATTGTCCTTCATTGACGGAATTTTATCAGTGACGGAAAAAATCTAAGGCCGTCCGAAAACAGGAACAAAAATAAAAACAATTAAATGTGTGTTATTCTAATTAAAATATGAAAATTAAAATGACAGTTAATAATAGATTATGATGACTGACAATCTTGTATAATGATTAAACACAAAAGTTATAATGTATAAACCATGTTCACTCACTTCATTTTCTCCAGTTTGCTATGGGAGTCCGTCAAAAGAGAAGACAACTTCTACCAGTCCAAATCTCCAAATTTATCTTCACTCAGATCCAGTTCTTTTAGTAATAATGGACTTTTACTCAGAACTTCAGTGAGATACTCACACGCTTCCACTGCAGCAGAATGTTTCAAAAACCTACAGGAAGTAGATGAAAATTTTAGATCATTTGTGCTTTTACATTATTTCTGTGTCAAATGCTGTTGTGTGTCTGTTGAATTTCTCTGAATTGCAATTTAATTCAGTTCATGTCATTCCTATTCCACACTGGTCCGTTTGACTCGTCTAATAACTGTCATACAACTGATTTCACATCTGTGGTTTTAAATATTTAAAGGTTTTTAATCACCTGATGGTCTTTAATGAACATTGTCCATCATGTAGTAAATCATTGAGCTCCTTCATTCCTGATTGTCCAGGATCATTTCCTGTGAGATCCAGCTCTATCAGGTGTGAAGGGTTTGATCTCAGAGCTATAGCCAGAGCTTTATAACCTTCTTCAGTGATACTGCAGTCTGAAAGCCTAAACAAATGTCATTATATTATATAATACATTATTTTAGGTTTTTAATGCAATGCCTGTTGTCTGTCAAACAAACAGATGACCACAGTCTATCATTATATTTGCCTCCTTGAATTGAGGGGGAGATTGTACCTTTATAGGGGAAGATAACCTTTTTCTAACCTTATTAAATGTATATCATCTTTTAAACTCTGTACAATATTTACAATAAAATAATGGATAATAAAAAATGCAACTATAATGCACTAAAGACATTAGAAAACATTATGTAAATTAATCTTGTCTTTAAAATGTGAATTTAAATCTTAAAACATCAAATAGCTACATTTTTGCCTGTTTAAAAACGTGTTTTAGTTTAGAGTGTTCAAGTAACTTTAAGCATTTTGATTCTTGTATGTGAATGTTGCTGACCTAAATCTCTCCAGTTTACACTGTGAATTCTTCAGTACACCACATAAGTGATTTATTCCTGCATCTTTTAACTGATTCTCACTGAGGTCCAGCTCTCTCAGGTGTGATGGGTTTGATTTCAGAGTTGAAGACAGGATGAAACACTGATGCTCTGTAATACTGCATCGACACAGACTAAAGACGGACAGAGAAAGAAAATAAGTCAGATTTATGATAATAATTCAAGGTTTTGGAAGATTTGTTTGCTGTGTCTGACAGTAATTCATCATTTCAAATTGACAACTACAAGTGCATCACAAATACCAATAAGTTACGAAATACAAAGTTATGTTAATTCAAGATGAATGCAATCTCACCCTTGGTTTATTCAAATGTGTTTTGTCTGTTTTTCATTTACTACTCAGTAACTTTACAATACTGCAAAAAAAAAAAAACAAAAAAAAAAAAACAACTGCATTCAATATCTGGCACTAACAAAGATTAATAAACGCAATCCAATAATTAAAGACAAATGGTGCAAAACACCTGAATATTGGCAACTTTGCATGTGTTCACATTATTTTGTGCAACCTTTAATTAACAGGTGAACATTGTTTTTACTTAGCTAGGAGAGATATCTGTGTATTTATCGTGACCTCTTTTTTTTGTGGTGCTGACAAAAAAACTGCACACTCAAATGAGAATGATGAACTACTATGACATTACTACATGGCATTTTAAATGTTGTGAGATACTCACAGCAGTGTGTTGAGTTTACAGTGTCTATCCTGCAGTAGAGCAGCGATCTGATTCACTCGTGTGTCTCCTAGTTCACGTCCACTCAGATTTAGCTCTCTTAGGAGTAACAGGTTTTTACATGTAACTCCAGTCAAAAACTGACAAGCTTCATCTGCATCAAAACTCAAAAACCTGAAGAAGGGAAGATGAAGCAAGATTCAGTTCAGTGTGCATTCTATTACAAAACATGTTAAGATCATCAAACATTGAAACAAAAGCTCTTGTTAATCTTAACAGTTCTTCTTTGAACATTTAAATAAACATCTTAGCAGCACCACAAATAAGTGGTCATTTATTATATTATTGTTATATAATTTATTTTGTGTTATTTCATCACGTCTCACCTCAGTATCTTCAGTTGACAGTTTGGATCCTGTAGTAAATCAGTGAGCTCCTTCACTCCTGATAGTCCAGGATCATTTCCTGTGAGATCCAGCTCTATCAGGTGTGAAGGGTTTGATCTCAGAGCTAAAGCCAGAGCTTTATATCCATCTTCAGAAATACCACAATTTGAAAGTCTAGAGAAAACAGGTTTGAAATGACCAAATCTAAATTGATCTGTTATCTTAAATTGATGTCAGTGAGCATGTTTTATAATGTAAAACATCAAATACACTTAAATAATTTCCTCTTCTGGTCAGAGATAGTCTATGTAGTTTACTACAATAAATGTAACTTTTAACAGAAGGGAATAATATTATTAAAGGGTTCATTAAACTCACCTGAGTTTCTCCAGTGTGCAGTTTGTATTTTCTAATCCATCTTGGAGTTTCCTCACTCCTGAATCCTGCAGATTATTGTCGCTCATGTCAAGCTCTTTCAGACTGGGGTTTGACCTCAGAACTGTAGCGAGAGCTGAACAGCTTTCCTCTGTTAGACCACAATCACATAACCTAAAATGATGAACAGGAGAAGGAGGATTACAAAAACAACATGCATGAATACACAATGACACTATTAAATGATTCCTGGGAACTGATTTTGTCACAAAACATAAACTAAAGATACTCACATCAGTGTGTTGAGTTGACAGTGTTTATCCTGCAGTAAAGCAGCGATCTGATTCACTCGTGTGTATCCCAGTTCATATTCACTCAAATTCAGCTCTTTCAGGAGTAATGGGTTTTTACCCACAATTCCAGTCACAAACTGACATGCTTCATCTGCAGCAGGACCCAAAAATCTGACAAAAGAGGATATATATATATTGACATTTCCTGCCATATATTTATTAGTTGAATTTTTTTATGAGTTAAAACGGATTTAACACTATTGAATGTTATTATTTTACACTCACCTCAATATCTTCAGTTGACAGTTTTGATCCTGTAGTATTTTAGTGAGCTCCTTCACTCCTGATTGTCCAGGATCATTTCCTGTGAGATCCAGCTCTATCAGGTGTGAAGGGTTGGATCTCAGAGCTGAAGCCAGAGCTTTATAACCTTCTTCAGTGATACTGCAGTCTGAAAGTCTACAAACAATAAAAACGCACTTTTACACACTTGTATATTCTTCACGTTTTATGGAAACAGAATGTGAATGTCATATTTTATAATATACTGCTTAGAAAAAAAAAAAAACTCACCTTTTAAGTAATCTATATATATAGGTTACATATATATATATATATATATATATATATATTGTGACGAGCGTCTCCGGACTCATCAGCGTCGCCTTGGCAACCAACGAGCTATAGCTGCACGCCGTCATCACAGCTGATTGGTCATGGCTGCTTCCTCATCAACACACGGTTTTAAAAGCCACCAGCCCTTTCTGCAAGCTGGATGTGCTGGATCCTAACCTCTGACCTCTGATCTCTCTCTCACCAGAAAGCAGCGAGTGACCGACAGCCCACTAAAGAGCATGCCTGGACACCCACTTTCACCATCACGAGAGCCGCACCAGCCACACCAGCGTCACCATATTTCCAAACTTCTTTTCAAAAGTATCTTCTCCTCAACGATGGAAGACCTCTTACAGCACCTCACTGAAGTAAGCATCCGTCAGCAACAAATTGTGGAACATCTGGCCACTCGGCAGGGCAGAACTGAAGAGGAACTCGCCGCCATCCGTGCCCACCCTGCCCACCCTGCCCACCCTGCCCAACAGGTTCCACTACCTGATCACAGAGGTGATGCAAGAGATACTAGCGAGACTTGGTCTATCCTCAATCTGTGCCGCCCAACAGTTCCATGAGTGGGAGTATAAAGCCCGGGTGCCAGCCCGTGCCCAGGCAGCCGAGTTGTCCCGCATCGCCCAACACTGGCTGCTCAAAGGAGATCCCACCGCAGCTCAGGTAGTGGAACGAGTGGTCATGGATCGCCTTCTCCATGCTCTCCCGCGCTCCCATCGCCAGGCGGTTGGAATAAGGAACCCCACCACCACCCTCGAGCTTGTGGAGGCGATCGAGCTGGCGGATGCTGTTCAACACCGGGAGGCTGAGGAAAGAGCGCGCTGTTTCTCCGGAGGCTGGTCCAGGAGCGATGCGCGCTGGAGGGCACCCCGCGCACAGTTGGCAGACCGACGGTTCCCTGACCCCAGGATGAGTCCATGCCCACCGCCGAGCCCACCACACCACCGTGGACCTGGCTGGCGGACTGCATCGTACATCAATGTCTCCCACCTGCAGATGTTAACGGGAAACCGATGAGGGCGCTTCTAGACTCCGGCAGTGCGGTCACCCTCATCCAGTCTCGGCTTTGTCCACCCCAACCCGGCCAGAAAAGCTTCTTACCCATCACATGTGTACACGGGGACACCCAAAAAGTTCCGGCTCACCGAGTGACCGTCTCCGTCGCCCACGGCGTTTGGTCCGTCGAGGCTTGATTGATGAAAGACCTGCCAGTGCCCATACTGCAGGGGAGAGATTGGCCCTGGACCAGGTCGCCGCCCTCAGTCTCACTGACCCCATGGTTGTCGACGTCAATCCCCACCTGTCAGCTGCCCAGAAGGCTGAGCTGCAACACCTGGTCGGTCAGTTCTCGGATGTGTTCTCCTCCCAGCCTGGGCAGACCAACGTCATCCAACATGACATCAGGCCGCCCCCTGGAGTGATCATCAGGGAACGGCCCTACCGAGTTCCGGAGGCTCGTCGGCAGGCTATAGAGGAGGAAGTTTTAAGAAATGCTGAAGTTGGGGGTAATCAAACCATCACGCAGCCCTTGGTCCAGCCCCATAGTGATGGCACCATGCCGGACAACGTGGTGGACCAACGCCAGGGTGACTTGCTGGTTCCTCGCGCTCCAAGACTTCCAATTCAAATACGAGCATCTCCGGACTCATCAGCGTCGCCCTGGCAACCAACGAGCTACAGCTGCACGCCGTCATCACAGCTGATTGGTCACGGCTGCTTCCTCATTAACACGCGGCTTTAAAAGCCGCCAGCCCTCCCTGCAAGAGAGACGTTCGTCTCAAGCTGGATGTGCTGGATCCTAACCTCTGTTCTCTTTCTTTCTCACCAGAAAGCAGCGAGTGACCGACAGCCCACTAAGGAGCACGCCTGGACATCCACTTTCACCCTCACGAGAGCCGCACCGAGCACCAGCCACACCAGCGTCACCATATTTCCGCACTTCTTTTCAAAGGTATCTTTAATAAAATCCACCCTCCAGGGTTGTACACTCAGCTCACCTTGTCGTGTGATTCTTCACCCGTGACTATATATATATATATATATATATATATATATATATATATATATATATATATATATATTAGCTGTTTGAGTTTAGTTCAGTTTTTCAGTTGTGCTTGCTTTTATTTTACTGCAGTTAACAAATCTTCTTTTATTTTAGTTTTAGATACAAAACTGGTAATATCTAATTCTTCCCACTTCTGGAGGAGATTCAAAAATATATAATATTCCCATATCAGCCAATGTGCAATACCGATTACATTGCTGTGGTGTTAATTGTAACTGATGGTGAAATGTACTCACTTGAGTATCTTCAGCTCACACACAGGATTCTTCAGTCCCTCACAGATCTTTCTGACTCCTGAATCCAGCAGACGGCTGTTATTCAGGTCAATTTCTTTCAGGATGGTTTTGGAGGAGAGAACAGTAGCTAGAACTGAACAGCTTTTCTCTGTCAGCTTACAATTATTCAGCCTGAACAGAACAAAACAACATTATTTATTATCAGCACATATTCAGTACACTTCAACAGCTCCTCATATCTATCACACATCACTGACAGTCTTTTATAATGATAAACCAAAGTTATAAATGTATGTGATGTTCACATCACTCACTTCATTTTCTCCAGTTTGCTATGAGAGTCCATCAAAAGTGCAGATAGTTTCTCCCCATCCAGATCTCCTAATTTATCTTCACTCAGATCCAGTTCTTTTAGTAGTAATGGACTTGTATCCAAAACTTTAGTGAGATAATCACATGCCTTCTGTGCAGAAGGACTTTTCAGAAACCTACAGGAAGTAGTTAAGAATTTTAAATGATTTATGTTTTTACATTATTTCCACAAATTCTGTTGTGTGTCTGTTGAATTTCTCTGAATTGCAATTTAATTCAGTTCATGTCATTCCTATTTCACACTGGTCCATTTGACCCCTCTATCTAGTTTTATACAGCTAATTTAATCTGTGCTTTAGTTTTTAATACTTAAATACTTAAATACTAGTGTTTATTACCTGATGGTCTTTAATTTGCACAAATCATCCTGTAGTAAATCATTGAGCTCCTTCACTCCTGATTGTCCAGGATCATTTCCTCTGAGATCCAGCTCTATCAGGTATGAAGGGTTTGATCTCAGAGCTGAAGCCAGAGCTTTATAACCCTCTTCAGTGATACCGCAGTCTGAAAGTCTAAAAAAAAGATGCTATTCTTGCTTAAAATGTACCTTTACAAATGCACATTGACATGTATTTTCAGTTATCTGCATTTTTACACTTCAGTTTTTCAAATCTGTAGTTTATTCCCACTTAGTAATCTTAGTATCAATGAAGTCACATGCTCACATCAGTGTGTTGAGTGTACAGTGTTTATCCTGCAGTAGAGGAAAAAGTTGTTTCAAGTCTCCAAGTTCACGTCCACTCAGATTCAGCTCTCTCAGGAATAATGGATTTTTACCCACAACTTCACTCACATACTGACAGGCTTCATCTGCAGCAGGACTCAAAAACCTGCAGAAGGGAAGAGTAAGTGGGATTCAATTTAGAAACTATTTTAAAGATTTTTTCTTGGCTTTTAATGCAACAGTGAATCTATTGAAGCTGTGAAAATATTATAGAAATAACACTTCTATAAACAACTAAACTGTTTTGTATTGTCTTACCTCATTGTCTTTAGTTGATAGTTTGGATCCTGTAGTAAATCATTGAGCTGCTTCACTCCTGATAGTCCAGGATCATTTCCTGTGAGATCCAGCTCTATCAGGTGTGAAGGGTTCGATCTCAGAGCTGAAGCCAGAGCTTTATAACCTTCTTCAGTGATACTGCAGTTTGAAAGTCTAGAACAGAAATGTAACAGTGAACTGATTATTCTAGAAATTACCGTTACATTATCTGCCCATAAACCTATATCTTAGACCTACACTCACGTGATAATCTCCAGTTTACAGACATTTACAAGGGTTTATTTATCTAAAACTCTACAGGTGTGAAAGTTTTTCACCTGAATGATCCACAACATATCAGTGACCACAAAGTGGTGAAAAACAAGAAAATAAACATTTTGAAATGACCTAATAAAGGTCCACACTTAAACCCTACTGAAAGCTGAGGTAGGACCTGGAATGTACAGTTCATGCTGGAAAAACTACAACTTTCACTGAGCTGCAGCAGTTCTGCCCTCCTTTCTGTGGCAGACTACCAGCTCAACATGGGATTGTCACACAACTTACCTCAGTATCTCTAATTTGCAATTTAAACTCTTCAGTCCAGTGCAGAGATGATTTACTCCTGAATCCTGTAGATTATTATTGTTCATATTAAGTTCTTTCAGACTGGTATCTGATCCAAGAACTGCAGCCAGAGCCGGACAGCTTTTGTCTGTTAAGTTACAATCATTTAGCCTACAAGAGAAATAAAAAACACCATATAATTAGATACTGTCATGAATCCTGTCTATGGTCTTCAGTCCGCTCGCCACCACAGGTCGCCATCCTATTATATTGACTTTCACACTACACATTGTTACAGGTCACCCTGGACTACATTTCCCATGTCCCATTTTACTAATTACATTCACACCTGTAACCAATCACACGGACTATATAACACCCATTCGCATGCTCTTACGGGCAGAGTATTGTTTGCGCTAATCTCTGTGTTTAGCAATAGCAGCATTACAGAGCCATTCTGAGTTTTCTTAGTCCTGTAGTCATATTCATTGCCTGTTTCACCCTGTGCTAGCCCTGAATCGTTTCCCATCTTGGACTATCCCTTTGGGATTAAACAAAATATAATTCAACCATAAAGGAGTCATTCATTTATAAATGGTTTATGATTAAGAATCAGTATAGATCATGGGTGTCCAAACCTGCTATAGATCAGTGTAGAAAATGCATTTTTAAGATGAGAGCAAAACATGACAAAATGACTTACAAAGCTCTTTTGGAGGTTTTGATGACTGCCGATAGTCTAATGAGACACTCATCTGATTTCTTGAATTTCTGAAGATCAAACACCTCCAGCTCCTCCTCTGATGTCAACAACACAAAGGCCAAAGCAGACCACTGGGCAGGTGAAAGATCAGTAGAAGAGAGACTTCCTTTGCTAAGGTGGGTTTGAATCTCTTTCACCAGAGTTTGGTCGTTCAGTTCATTCAGACAGTAGAATAGATTGATGGATCTCTCTGGAGACAAATTATTCTCTAATTTCTGCTTGATGTACTGAACTATTTCCTTTTTGCTCTGGTCGATGGCATCTTGCTGTGTCAACAGACCTTGTAAAAGTAGTCGATTGGATTGGAGTGACAAACCGAGAAGAAAGCGAAGGAAAAGGTCCAGGTGTCCATTGTCACTCTCAAGTGCCTTGTCTACTGCAGTCTTGAGCAAATCAATCATGGTTTCATTTCTGTTTTCTTGTTCTGTAGACTCATAAACAAACACACTCTTCTTGTTGATGTCTAGAAACAGATGTGCATAAAGGGCTGCAATAAACTCTTGAATGCTCAAGTGAACAAAGCAGTACATGGTACCAAGAATGATTCCCGTTTCCTCTTTAAAGATCTGGGTACACATGCCTGAATACACTGATGCCTTATAGATGTCAATACCACAGGCTTCCAGGTCTGTGTCATAGAAGATCAGGTTGTTTCTTTCCAGCTGATGAAATGCCAGTTTACCCAGTGAATGGATGGCATCTTTATCCCAGGAAATATCTGGAGCATACTGTCCATCATACTTCCGTCTGCTTTGCACTATCTGAAAGCGGAGAAAATGTGTATACATTTGCGTCAGAGTCTTAGGAATGTCTTCAGTATTTGATTCCTGCAGTGTTTTGGAGGCGTCATCAGCCTGATTGTTTTTCAGACCATAATTTTTTTTCTCCTCCAAAATATTCTGGAGAACTGTGGCTGAAATCCAGCAGAAGACTGGGATGTGGCACATGATAAAAAGACTCTTTGATTTTTTTACATGATCAATGATTTCACTGGCGAGATTCTGATCCATGAACCTTTTTATAAAATACTCTTCCTTTTGTGCATCATTGAACCCTCGGACCTCTGTCTCCCGGTCAATACAGTCCGGAGGAATCTTAGTGGCAGCTGCTGGTCTGGTGGTGATCCAGATGAGAGCAGAAGGAAGCAGATTTCCCTTGATGAGGTTTGTTAGGAGAACATCCAGAGAGGCTGGTGATGATACATCATGCCACGTCTCATTACCATCGAAGTTTAAAGGAAGACGACATTCATCCAAACCATCAAGGATAAACAGAACTTTGAACTGATTCCTTCTGATAAGGTTCAGTCTTTTTGTCTCTGGGAAAAACTGACTTACAATGCTTATCAAGCTTTGTGTTTCTTTCTCCTTTAGGTTCAACTCTCTAAATGGAAGAGGAAATATAAACCTGATATCTTGATTTTCTTGTCCTTCAGCCCAGTCCAAAACAAACTTTTGCACAGAGATTGTTTTTCCAATGCCAGCAACTCCTTTCGTCAGTACAGTTCTGATCTTTTTTTCTTGTTCAGGAGCTTGAAACATCTTTGTGCATTCAACCTGTATCTCTTGTGATTCAAGATGCCTGGAAGCAACTTCAATCTGTCTTACCTCATGTTCAATATTGATGTGTTTACTACCACCCTGAGTGATATAGAGATCTGTGTAGATGTTATTCAGAAGTGTAGAGTCACCATGCTTTGCAATTCCTTCAAACACACATTGATACTTCTTCTTTAGGTTACATTTTAGTTGATGAATGAAGACCAGCTCATCTAAACACCGGAAGGAAAATACAGATATATATATTAGAAAAAAGGCATAGGAGGTAACATGACAGATGGTTTTGAGTCTCTTACCTTCTAGAGTATCAGCAGCTTCATCTTGCTTCATCTCTCTCAGGAAGCAGAGGGTGAGATCAAGAGCTGCTTCCTTGGTATCACATCTATTCTTATTAAAGTCCTCCACTAAGTATTGTATGTTCTTTTTTTGTAATATATTCATAAATTTCTCCAGCTCACTTTTCAGAAATGGGATCATTTTGTTCTCAAGATCCTACAAAGCAAGTAAAAGTCAAAGCAATTAGTGCTTGTTCTTGTCTCAGACTAAAAGGACTCTGGATTTTACTTCAAAACCAGCCAAAACCACAACTGTTACTGGTTGTAAAACTTCATGCTTTAATAATAAAAATAATAAAAATGGCCAAATATTTCAAGATCTGATTCCAAAAAAGTACTTGTATAAGACTTTTTATTCTAATTATACAATGTAAAATTAAGAAAAAAAAATATCACAAGAGCAAGAGAGCTGTTTTCACAAATATGAGCATCATAGCAAAACATGATATTGATTTTATATAAACCGTAATTAAACATTTCCAAAAATGTGTTTTTCCTACCTGGAATATTGACAGGAGATTGTCTTTGAAATTCTCTTGGTACCTGTGAGTCTCTTGAACCCTGTTTAAAAATGAAATACTGAATTTCCAAGCAAAATATTAGAGACATCTCCGGCATTTTATTAACAACGAATCTGGGTTACTATTCTAGAGAAACTAGCTAACACAGCAACATAAGGTTTAACAATACCTTTATTTATACAATTTACTTCACATTTCTAAACAATATAGCCTTTTCTATTAAACCAATTTCCAAAAACCTTCAAAAATTAAAAACAAGCTGATCATCATACAATATACATAACACTTCATTTACACACCATGTTTCACAAAAACCCCACAAATTATTTGTCAACCTATAATAGGCAAATTCAATCTTTAACCTCCCTGCTATTAGCCACTTCAACATTTCTTCAGGATCTATATTAGCTAGTTGTAAACCTTTATTTTTCCGTGTTTTCCACA
Source organism: Labeo rohita (assembly GCF_022985175.1). Lineage (NCBI taxonomy): Eukaryota > Metazoa > Chordata > Actinopteri > Cypriniformes > Cyprinidae > Labeo > Labeo rohita. Next base: position 53,956 of record NW_026128748.1, read on the forward strand.
CTGCCAATTTAGCTGTTCCAATCAGGTAATTTAATAAACACATTTTTTTCCTTCTTGAAAATTTATATTTTACTCCTCCAATGAAAACTTTGTTAGAAAACGTTTCCTCAAATTTGCTAAACCAGCTCTTAAGCAAATTAAAAATACCTTTTAATCTCACACACTTTAAAAACAAATGCTCCAAATCCTCTTTTTCCCCACAAAATCTACATTCCCCCTTCACAGATGTATTCATGTGTGCTACGTGCACATCTGTGGCTATTGCCCCATAAATAATCCTCCATTGTAAATCACCAGTGCGCTTCTCTACCGGCGGTTTATATAGGGTCCTCCACCGGTCTCTTATTAGGAATTCTGGGTTCAACAAATCTGGCCACTTTGAAACTTGTTGTTTTCTCAATGAATCTTGATGCATTGCTTTTATGGTAATATTATACATTTCTTTTTTGCCACATTTTTAAACGAACAAAAATCAGAAGTCTGAACGACGAAAAATAGCATCAACCACTTCATCTTCCTTTATTGCAGGAGAAATGAGCAGCTCTGGAAATTCCACATTATTCCTCATATCCTGGATATTCTCAAGTCTTTGTGCAATAAATGTCCTGTATCCGCTTGGTAACGCATTGTGAAGTTCTTCCTTTAATTTTGACACAAGACGTAACGATCTCAAGCCTGTTACTTCTTTAAGTTCTTCAAGGGACTTCCACCCTTCTTTATTCAATAAATGGCCCAACTTCACAATTCCATTCCTCAATAAACAATTCCGTACAGTCACAGAAGACAGCAGTCTTGTTTGAATCAATGGATTAAAAAAGAGTGGTTCCTCCAGTGCCCATTGTTCTAGACTAACCACATCCCGTTTTTTTCTTATAACACTATTCCATGTTTGTAACATCGATCTATAAAAGACTGTAAGTTCAGATAAGTTCATCTCTTCAAGATTCATTAAAAATAGTTGCTTATCCAATCCAAAGTCACCGACTCTCCTCATGATCGCACTTGCAGTTTTCCCCCATATCACATCGTTATCATATAGAAATCTCTGCGCAGCTTGTATCCTGAAAGCACGAATTCTATTTCGCACATCCACCAGTCCTTGGCCACCTTCCTGTACTGGCAAGTACAAAACTGCAGCACGAGTCCAGTGCTGTCCATCCCAAAAAAAGTTGACTATTGTCCTTTGTATGTTAGAAATCAACTCTTCCGGTGGCTCCATGACAATAGTCCTATGCCACAAAATAGAAGCAGCCAGATTGTTTACTACCAGAACTCTTCCTCGATACGACAATTGTGGTAACAGCCATCTCCACTTCAACAGACGGGCAGACACCTTTTCTTTCAAACCCTCCCAATTTTTTCTTTGAAACTGTTCATTTCCTAAAAAAACTCCTAAAATCTTTAGTCCATCTTTCTTCCATTGCAACCCTCCTGGAAGCTGTGGAAATTTTTCCAAATTACCCACTATAAATCCTTCACTTTTTGTCCAGTTAACCTTAGCAGAAGAGGCTCTTTCATATAAATTGATAGTATTTGTTAAAATTTTAATATCTTCTTTACCTGTAATAAAAACTGTAATATCATCTGCATAGGCTGATAAAACCACTCTAGAGTAACCATTAACATGAGGAATTAAGGTTCCTTTTAAATTCTTTCTTAACCTACATAATAGGGTTTCAATAACCAGACTATATAGTTGTCCAGAAATTGGACAACCTTGCCTTATGCCTCTTGTTACAGGTATTGGACCACTTAAACCACCTCCAACTTTCACCATCACATGTACATTAGAATACAACAACAATACATATGAAATAAAAACATCACCAAATCCATAACTTTTTAACACTTTGAATAAAAATGCATGATCCACACGGTCAAAAGCTTTTTCCTGATCTAACGATAACACTCCCAAATCATTCTTATTATTTTGATTAAAATCGATTATATCTCTTAATAGAAATAAATTATCTATAACAGATCTCTTAGGAATACAGTATGTTTGATCATTTTGGATCAGCAAATGTAAACAGTGCTTAAGTCGATTTGCCAAGCATTTAGAAAAAATCTTATAGTCCAAGCACAACAGAGCAACTGGCCTCCAATTTTTTAACAGTCCAAGGTCTCCTTTTTTTGGAAGCAATGACAAAACAGCTCGACGACAACTTATTGGAAGTAGATTACATTTGATGCATTCTAAAAATACTTCATATAAATCTGGTCCTATTAAATCCCAGAATTGTTGATAAAATTCTACTGGTAATCCATCAATTCCAGGCGATCTGCCTTTAGATAGTTGCCTCATGGCCTCTGTGAGCTCTTGAAAGGTAATTAAATCGTCCAGAACCTGCTTCTGTTTTTCTTCAAGCTGAGGTAAGTCTTTAAGTAAATCTTCAATACAATCAGTGTCACAACTCTCAGCTCTATATAGCTCTTTGTAAAAGTCTCCTGCCATTCTCCTCATTTCTGTAGGATCTGATGTAACTGATCCATCTGCACGACGAAGATGGCACATCATCTTTTGCTGGACATTTTTCCTTTCAAGATTGAAAAAGAAGCTACTTGGAGCATCCATATCTCTAATGGAACAGTATCTTGATCTTATCAATGCTCCTTTAGCTTGTTCATGTAGAAAAAAACTCAGTTCTTGTCTCTTCTTATTTAACCCACTACATTGAACAGCCTCATTATTATTCTCAATTTTTTTTTCCAGAGACTCAATGTCCATTTGCAAAGTTTTCACTGTTGCTTTCAATACAGCTGATGAATGAAAAGCATAGTTTTGGCAAAACATTTTTATATTAGCTTTACCCACATCCCACCATTGACTTAGGTTTTCATAATTTTTTTTCTTCAATTTCCATATGTTCCAGAATAATTTAAATTTTTCACAAAAAGAAACATCCTGTAATAACCTAACATTAAAAATCCAGTAATAATTGGATTTGAATGACGTCTTCAGATTTATATCGAATGTAACCATATGATGATCTGAAAAACCATTCGGTCTAATAAAAGTATTCATCACCCTATTATTCCATGTCTTTTTTAAATAAAACCTATCCAGTCTTGCACCACTAATTCTATCATCCACCACTTGTAACCATGTGTACTGCTTTACTCTTTCATTCCTCGTTCTCCACACATCAGTTAATTGAAATTCATTAATAACTTGTTTTAATACATCACTAGACTTATTATGTGGCTCTTCACCATTTCTGTCAAAAATAAAGTCTGTTGTACAATTCCAGTCACCTCCAAGTATTAAACAAACATTATCATCATATTTTTCAATGACCTTCCTTAATTCCATTAGAAAAATCAGCCGTTCTGGACCATTATTAGGAGCATATACATTTACAACTACAAATTCAATCCCTTATACTCAATTTGTGTTAATAGTAATCTTCCTTTAACAATTTCTTCTGTCTTTAAAATATTCACATCTTCAAAAAATAAAATAGCTACTCCAGCACTATTTCTTGTCCCATGGCTCAAGACAAAATCTCTTTTCCACCATAATCTCCATTCAACTTCATTATCTTTATCTGTATGCGTTTCTTGTAAAAAACAAACATTAACCTTATCTATCCTCAAAAATTCTGAAATCTGTACTAATTTATTCTTATCTCTACCCCCATTGATATTTAATGATCCCACTCTCCACACATCCATATAGAGAAATAAGAAGTAGATAGAAACAGAAAGAAAAAAGCACAGAGTAAAGAATGCCACTCGTGATTTGTTCATATAACTATTTTTTTGAAGTTTTCACTTTACTTCTTCTTAACTTTGTTAGCATCTTTTTCAACCGAAATCTTTTCTTTTTATCCAAGGCTTCATAGCTCATTGTTTTTTGCAACAACAACACTGATCCTATAAATTTTTCCACATCCGGAAAGAACTCCTTAACATCAACAGTTTTACCAAATGTTGTGTCAAGGAACTCATTAATTTCCTCTAAAGAATATGTGTCCTCCATCACTTGTGACCCAATGTCTGAGATCTCAGAAAGTACATCCTCATCTCTCATTTCTTCATTACAGTTATCTTCAATTTCATCTTTTCCAGCACCGCTTTCTCCACTTGTTGTAGGCCTAAAGTTTTCCACATCTTCACTATTTTTTACAACTGTTTCTAGTTTTTCATCATTCAAGATCACACTATCAGTTCGACTGTCATTTTCTTCCATTAATTCTACAACTTCCTCAGCTCCTTGGGCCTCATTTTCTTCAACCAATTCCTTGACTTCTTGAACCTCATTATCTACCACATCTACCAACTGCACATTTTCAACATCATTCACAGCAACCTCCTCATTATGTCTACCATCTTTCTCAACAGCTTGAACTTTATGTGGGCATGCTAATCGCTTATGCCCAATATCTCCGCACTCAAAACATTTAATGTTTCCAGTATTTGCATACACCATGTACGCTCTTCCTTCATGCCAAACTCTAAAAGACACATCTAGCTCCTGTTCATTTAAGAACATAAAGACCTGTCTTCTAAACGACATTACATGTTTAAGCACTTCATGTTTACATCCTAGTGGAACGGTTTTAATTGCGCTAGCTAACTTCCCATATCGCAAAAGCTCTCTTTCTATCTCCTGATTTTGAATGAACGGAGGCACATTTGAAACAGTTACTTTAATAGTTGGAGCGACCAGCGGCGAAACTGTAATAAAGTCTCCACTCACCACTATTCCGCTGCTTATAAGACGATTGACTTGATTCTCTTCTTTTACAAACACAACTACCGCCTTGTTCATACGCGAAGCTGATGAAATGTTTTGATATCCAATTTCTTCTCCTACAGCCAGCAAAACTTCCTCCACATTCACCCCATTCGGCGTCACACACCTAACTCCATGGCGAAGGGAGACAGGTGGCGTAAGTGACGCCATCCTCAAAAATGTTTAACTATCACTAACAAAAAACTTTAATTAGAAAACTGAAAAAAAAGTTTAGAAAAAGAAGTTAGAAATAATTACAAAAACTTTAATACATTTTTCAAGAATTAAAATACAATCATAAACATTTATCAATCACAACATAACAAAATTCACAAAAGGAAAAAAGCCACTTCATTTTCAAACAGACAACACAGGGCACTATTGCAACACCAAATATCAACAAAAGTATCAAGATCATCTATAAACTTATAATAATTAAACTCAATCAAGATTCTAGCCTGTATCATATTAAAAAAGAGCTCAACTACATTTTGTTCCACATCATCTTCGATTTTTTTCCTTCTACTCAGATAAATTGCTAGTTTAGCCTCACCTATAATAAAATTTAACAACTGACAATGAAATCTTTTCTCTCTAACATATTTAAAACCAAGAATGAACATTTCTACAGAAAAGTTTTCACCACATCTTTCAAAAATATTGCTTAATGACAAAAATAGAAGCTTTAGCCTGTAACAATTTGCAAAAGCATGGAAGACAGTTTCTCTTTCATTACAAAAAGGACATTTGTCACTACTTTCAGGGTTTATAACAGATACAAAGGAATTGACCGCAATGGCTCCATAAAGGATTTTCCATTGCAAATCCCCAGTTTTCATTATCAATGGTGGTTTATAGAGTGACCTCCACTGAGGTTTTACGTCTGCACTCAAATTGAAAAAAGTGCGCCATGGGGTGTCAGCTTTCCCATCCAACATCTTTTTATTAAAACTAAACACACAGTATTTATATAGTTTTTTTCCAACACAAGATAAAAAATCAGTATACATAGTACTGCAGGACTCCAAAAACACTCCAGAAAAATTTTCTACATTCACAGCAAAGAGTAAATTTGGAAAAGGATCCACTGGGTCGGGTTTGACAAGTCCATCTCGAAACCTAGACAACAAAGTCAATTCAGTTGGTTCAAGTGTAGATTGCCACTTTGATAAAAGCTTTGTGATGATGCGGGCAGACTTGAAGCCCAACTTTTGAGCAATTGTGCCATTGTTTTTCAGTTCAAGACCTGTTTCCTTCAATAAAAGACCCAAGGTTAGGATCCTGTTATCAATGAGGGCTTTGTTAAGTCCTGGAAATGAACCATTTCTAGACAAATCCAGTCGTGCACCATATATTAAGGGTTCCTCTAATAACCAATGAAGCGATTGCAGATCCTCTGTTCGTTTGAAGTGAAAAAGATTCCAGACTTTGAAAATGTTCCTATAGAAAATTGGTAGTCCAGAAAAGTCTATGTCCAAGGAATTCACGAGGAAAAGATTTTTATCAAGTCCTAAACCTTTAAACTTGCGTAGAATGACATGAGCAACAGCACACCACTTCACATCAGAAGAACTAGCCAACAGTTTCTGAATACGCTGAAGCCGAAAAGTTGCCACTCTGCTCTGTAGGTGTACTAAACCTTGACCACCTTCCTCTTTAGATAAAAAGAGCAAACTTTGAGGAATCCAATGTATATTACCCCCAAAAAAATCAACTAAGATAGCTTGAACTTTCTTCAATAAAAGAAAGGGGGGGTCAATACATGCAAATTTGTGCCATAAAGAGGACGCAACCAAGTTATTAATTATTAGGATGCGACCTCTATACGACATTGCTGGAGTCAGAAATTTCCATCTGTCTAATCGACCTTTAATTTTTTCAACAATATTTTCCCAATTCATTTGTATGGTTGAATCATCTCCCAAAAAAACACCTAGATATTTAAGACCTGTTCTTCCCCAAAGAAGACCTTCTGGTAACTTTGGCTTTCCTCTCATCCATTTGCCTATTAAAAGAGTTTCACTTTTTCCCCAATTTACTTTTGCAGAAGATATCTTCTTAAAATCGGAGAGTATCTTCGACAATTTTTCAATGTCGTCTTGATCATTTATCATTATGAGGACATCATCAGCATAAGCTGATAAAATAAAATTATCTTTACAACTTGGCAAACATACACCTTTTAACTGAGCTCTAAACTGCTGTAAAAGAGGCTCAATTGCTAAGGAATAAAGCATTCCAGATAGTGAGCATCCCTGTCGAACACCTCTATTCACTTTAACGGGAGCACATAAACCACCATTGATTTTAATGAGACTCTCAATATCACAATAAAGAACCTTTATGAGATCTATAAACTTTGGACAAAAGCCAAATGATTTTAAAACTTTCCAAAGGTAACAATATTCCACACGATCAAAAGCTTTTTCCTGGTCTAAAGAGATTAGACCACAATCCAAATTAAGCATCTTGGAGACCTCTAGCATATCACGAACCAACGAAATATTATCGATTATCGTTCTGCCAGGAACACAATAAGTTTGGTCAGAATGGATAACTTTATTCATTACTTCTGCTAATCGGGTTGCCAAAACTTTAGAGAGCAGTTTATAATCACTACAAAGCAAAGATATGGGGCGCCAGCATCTTATATCAGTGAGGTCGCCTTTCTTGGGCAAGAGGGTTAGTACTGCTCTCCGGCAGCTTAGAGGAAGCCGGCCCTCAGCCAAGCTTTCATTTAGCACCTCTAACACGTCCTCTTCCAGGACAGCCCAGAAGGTCTTGTACCACTCAATTGGTAGACCATCAACTCCTGGAGCTTTTCCTGACTCCATTCCTTGAAGTGCTTTGAACACTTCAGCTCCTCCAAGAGCACCTGAGATTTTTGCATTGTCTTCTTCTGATAATTGAGGTAGATCATCAAAAAAGGCATCCTCTCTCTCATATTCTGCTCCGAGTTCATTCATGTACAGTTTTTCATAAAAACTGATTGCTCTCTTTCTAATTTCTTTAGGGTTAGACAAAAGCTCGCCAGACTCTGAACGTAGAGCATGGATAACTCTACTCTGTCCATTTTTCCTTTCCAAACTGAAAAAGAAACTGGAGGGAGCATCCATGTGATTTAATTTTTGGAATCGTGATCTGACCAAAGCTCCTTGTGTTTTAACCTGCAGTAAATCATTCAGCTGTGTCTTCTTTTTTGCTAAAGTGTCAAAATAATTTTGGGTTCTAGTTGATTCAGCCAATTCTTGCAGTTTTAGGATATCAGCCTCCAAGGTGCTTACATTTAAAAAGGTCTCAGCAGTGATATTAAGAGTATATTGTGTACAGAATTGCTTAGTTTGGACTTTTCCAAAGTCCCACCATTGCCTTACAGAGTTAAAAGTTTCTTTCTTTGTTTTAAAATCATTCCAAAAAATTGTGAACATTTTTTTTAAAAATATTTATCATTTAATAAATTAACATTTAATTGCCAGTAGGCACTCTTTGGTTTAATTGAATTAACAAACACATGACACTGTACCATACAATGATCAGAGAAACCTAAAGGAGTGATTAAACATTTTTTAATGATGTTGCAATGATGATTAAAAATATAAAACCTGTCTAGCCTAGCTAAAGAAATCGTATTGTCACGAACATGTGTCCAAGTATACTGTCTTTGGGTTCCTTCTAAATGTCTCCACACATCACATAACTCATAGGTTTTAATGAGTTGAATAAGGCGTTTACGAGAAGGGGCGTGCGGTTCGACGTGATTTCTATCCAAGTTTGAAACAGTGCAATTGAAATCACCACCTAAAAAGAGATATTCTTCTCCATGACAGTTTTGTATAATAGAACTAAGTATGTCTAGAAAAACCATTCTTTCAACAGCAGAGGTGGGGACGTATACACAAATCAGAACAAAAGTACACTTTTCAAAAGTAACCCTTACTTTCAAGAGTCTTCCTTTAATGACTTCATCAATCTGATATGTATGGGGAGACATTGTTTTTGTAAAAAGGATAGCAACCCCTCCACTGAGTGATGTATTATGACTCAAGATTGAGAGCCCACTCCACTCTACTGCCCATTCAGAAGCATTTCTAATATCACTATGCGTCTCTTGTAGCATAGCAATGTCTATTTTCTTTAGTTTAATTTCATCAAACAAACCAGCTCTTTTTTTTATATCTCTCAATCCATTAACATTGATTGTTGCTATGTTTACCTCACAAATAATTAAAGAAAAAGAAAGAAAAAACAAAAAACAAAATCAGAGGTGAACACACATATCCTTTCATGGTTTTAATGTTGGGTCTTTCCACTATCAACATTGCTATCCTCTAATGAAAGCTTTCTCACAATTTTCTTTAACCGATAGATTTCTTTGTTTGTGAACAGACCTTCAGACATAAAAAACCTGACTTTATCAACAAATTTTCTTGTGTCTGGGAAAAATTCAGCTACACACACACCTCTTCTATTTTTTGTTGCTCTTAAAAAGAGTTTAATATCATCAGCTTCATAGCCACTGCTAGTAAAATCACTTTGAGACAAACAAATGCTGGAATCAGAAGATTCACTATCACTCTCTATATCTTCATCAATATGTGTGTTTCCAATGTCCATCTTTATAGCCTTTGCATTTTGAGGAGAATCAGTGTTTTTCCTTTTGTTCGGGACTTTGAATTGAATTTTTTCTGTTTCTGTCTCAGTTTTGTCCAGACATTGATGAGACTGTGGCATATTGGTCTCATCATCACCTTCCTGCATTTCTGTCTGTGCACTAGGATCATGTGTTTCAATGTTGGCAAGATTATTTTTACCAGCCATAATAACAGAGCCAACTACCTGAGATTTTAAACTCACTCTCTCAGATACAGTATCCTCGATATTCTTATCGATATTCACAATTTCGCTCGCAGAAACTCCAGATAACCCCGCTTTAACTGTCTCATTCACATTTTTCTCACTATCATCATTAGCTTTATTAGGACAAGAACGAATTAAATGCGTTGTTTCTCCACACTTAAAACATTTCATTTTCTCTGTTGTGACATATATAACATAGTCACAATCCTCCACTTTGAGGCGAAGTGATAAATCAATCTCTTCGTCATCTTTTAAGATCATGAACAGATAGCGTCTAAAAGACACCACATGTTTCAGCAACGGAGACTTGCACCCAACTGGAATCATCTTAATCGGTGACACAACCTTGCCGTACCGTGACATAATATTTACTAAAGTTTCATCACTGACAAACGGAGGAACGTTCGATAATAACACTTTCTTAGACGGCATAGAAAGCGGGAGTACCGGAGTGAAATTATCACCCACAACAATGCCGGTTTCAACTAGCTCATTAGCTTTTTCGATTGAACTAAGAAAGATTACTACGGCACTGTTCATTCTAGAGGCCGACAATACATGCTCATGTCCCACCAGTTCACCTGCAGCCAAACAACATTCCTCTACAGTCACCGCGGACGCCACTTTCACTCCGTGACGCCGTGTGAGGGAGCTTAAACTTTGCGATCGCGGGGCCGCCATGCTGCCTATCAACAGCAGCACACACGGCCCAACTCAACAATAACAACACGAAAGCACTCAATTGCTAAACTAATCCTACAAAGCAGAGAAAAAAGAAAAGAGAAAGAAAAGTACTCACATTCACTAAGAAAATCATCACACCTCAAATGGCTTGTTTTGTCAGCAGCCTTTCTGGTACACCTTTCAAAACAGCACTTTTGAATTTGGGCTTGGAGGCCTCCACAGACAATGGGGATTTTGGCATCTCCACTAGCCGTTTGACCACTTGAGTAAGTGGCTGCTTTCCTGACCTTTCAAGTTGTTTCAGCTTCCCAAGATAGTTCTCGAAAGGAAATCCACTGCAGGCATCCAGACTGCCAAAAGCCATCGCCCCTTCTGGAAGATGCACCATTGAATGTACTTTGTACACCGTGAAGTGTTCTTCATGTAGTTCTCCTGTTTTTTCAGCTTAGTACTTCATCAGCTCTTTGCTGTAGGCATTGTGTTCCACTGCCAGTGTAGGGCAAAGCAGAAGACTCAAGGCAACACTGAACACCATGAAGTGATCATATAGCTGGTCAGCCAGAATTCCTTTAAGCACTATCTTTCCTGTATTAAAAGCAAACTGCCGCAGTTCTGTCGCCTTCCATCTGTCAATGACTTCCAGATTTCTAGGTTTCCGGGCAAAACAGCTGGGAATGAACTTTTGAAGTGACAGCAGCCTTTGGGTCACATTGCTTATTTGCCCAGCAGACATTCTCACCTTTCTGTCTCCTCTAACCCACACTGTTAATAGTTTTTTGCATGTAATCAATCGGGAATTGTTCTACCATGTCCAGTGGGAGGCTCAGAAAGGGAGATAACGGCATTTCCTCATTCTCTTGACATCTAGTCATTTCAGCACGGAATGTGTCATTGCTGTGAGGTTATCAGCTTCTGGGTAGGTCATGCGCCCAGCCACACATGTACCCTTCTGTGTGCATTTATCACACCCGTAGTACCCAGAATACTGCTTAATCTTTTTTACCATCTTGTGGGTGCATCACACACAACACATCTGTTTTTAATTCTTTTCCATCCAAACCATTGTCCAGAAGTTCCTGAATGTCCTTTATGGCTTCTTCCTTGAAATCCAAATTTGTTGGTTTTGTGGGACCAAGTGCCAGTGTGACAGGAAAGATGAATGGCACAGAGGATGGGCCAAAAATGTGTTTTGCTGCTTATAAAAAGCGGCAGGCAATCTATATTAAATGACAACTCCGTCTGTGATCTCCCTTGGATAGCACTGCAGCTGCTCAAGAAAGCTCTCTCTTAAATTAAAATGGACACAGTCCATTCCAGACTTAACCACTGATGTAATGTGTCTTTGAGTTTTAAGCAGTGTCCTTGCTGTTGATAGGAGCTCTGGGTGTCCATTTCAAGAGATCGTCAAAGGCATTATGCTTGATGAAGTGTTTGGCCAGGAGGCCAGCTCTAGGAAGAGTCATGGTTGTTTCAAACGTCTTTCATTAAGGGTAACAGAGACTACATGCTTCCGTGAGCTTTCAGTGCAGCAGATTTTTTACTGATTCAATCCTGTGGCTTGATTCAATCCTGATTCTAAGCTCTACAGGCATTTTCCCCTTTTTTATCTCAGGACTCTCTTTTTGCTCTGATATGCAATTCAGTTGTTAGACCTTTTATCAAGATGTGTGTGCCTTTCTAAATCATACCCATTCAACTGAGTCCACAGCCTTACTTCACTCGATGGGTAGTAACATCTACAAGCAAAATTAATGCTCCTGAGCTAAATTTCAACTGTCCAAAATAAGGGTATGAATACTTCTGCAATGGAATCATTTTTTATTTTTAATCAATTTGCTAAGTTGTTTTTTGCTTTGCCATTATGGTGTATGGAGTGTAAATTGATGTGGGAAAAAAGGCAGTTTATGGAAGGCAGCAACATAAGATGTGAAAGGCACTGTATTCTGGTGGTTGTATCAAGGGTGTCTCATCCACCATTCAGTTACTGAGATGAAACAGCAAATTTAAAAATAACCTTTTTATAATGATGATGATTGTCTTAAGAATCTCAAGAATTTTTAACATACTGAATTTTTCCCACTCCTGGACTACAAAAAAACTAAATTTGAGTTTGAAAATGAGCAACATAGTAAAAAACAAAACAAAACAAAAAACATATTTTGTTTCTACACAAACAGCATATGTCCAGAAAGCTATTCTATCATGAAAAACACATGAAGTGACTAAATGTAAATATCCCATGACAGTCCATGATGGCTTTATAAATAATAAACAAATATTACTTAGAGCACTTTAAAGTGAAAATAAAGAATATTACTTACTTTGAAATAAAATGTGCCAAGACAAAACTGTGGATGAGGTGGAGGAGACAGTGGAAAATGATGCAAAATCTATTAAATGAAAGAAATGATAATGATATATTACAAACATTAAAGTACACAACATTACAAATGTATGCATGCTGCAAATTATGCTTTTGTGAATATCAGAGATATATCTAAAGCAAGTATTTATTTATTTATGTTTACATGTTGCATGATGTTGCTTTAATAGATGTAAACCCAAATACAGAGAGGTATCTTACAGTGAGTCAAAATTTATACTTACAAAGCCAAAGATGCTGTGGTGCTGTGGCTCTTTAAAGAGCCTTTGTGGTGTTTGGAGCTGCTGTAGACACAAGCAAAAGGGAAAAAAAAGACCAAATATGAGTGAGATATGTCTGTACAAATTAAAATGTTTCCAGTTCCATCAGTGATTATTAACCTATTAGTATGTAATGATGAAACTGGCAAATCGGAGATGTAGGTGGACTATATATATATATATTTATATTTATATTTATATATATGTATATATATGTATATATATATATATATATATATAGTGCCCACTGCTCTTTTCATTTACTATTGTTCTGTATGTACACAGGTTATGCACTCACAGAATGAACCTCCTCTAAAGCCTGGGTCATTGTGAGCAGTGCTGGGAAGGTGGAGTGTGCCCATTGTACCTGCATGGCAGGGATCGCTGAGACCTGTACCCATGTAGGTGCTCTCTTGTTTAAGTTGGAGGCAACAGTTCGAATTCATGCCACAAAGACTGTCACTGATGTGCCAGCATACTGGGTTTTGCCCAGTAACTTGACCAAGATTCACCCAGAAGTGGGATATAGGAACGACTACACCTCCTCAGTTGCACAAAGGAAGACATTAGACCAGCGAATAAATATGCAGTCCACAGCACCAGCCATAAGGAGTCGAATGCACGCTGGTGTCCTCGTGGGTCCAGGAAGGGAGTGTAGAGGGATCGAGTGCCGCCGACACGATGGACGAGCTGCCGGACCCGCGGTCCGGACATGGACTGCACCCAAACGGCTGCGGGCTAGGATGCCGGGCCGATTTACCCGCCTCAGGAAGTGCCGTGATGAAAGGTGGATGAAGCCACTGAAGGAAGCCGCTACCCCTCGTGCCGCGGACCCCGGCGGGGAGCAAGTGCAGCCGCCGGACTCCACCCCTTACCTGGACCCTTCCCTTCTGAACACTTCCCTTCTGAACACTTTATTTCCCCTTTTGGACACTTTTGTTTATATTGTTTAATAAAAGCCTCTCTGAGGCCTGACGTCACCACCCACTGTGTCTGTTGTTTTGCTCCTCCCACCACATCATACCATGCAGATGACAGAAGAATTACAGTGTCAAAAATGCATGCTGTATATGCCACCCCTCTGGACAGGCCATCCCACACAGTTTTGAAGCAGGTGTGTTACCCACACACACAGCACACAGTATCCACTGTCCAAACCAGATGGGGTATCACTCATGAGGGGGATGCTAGAAAGGCCTACACTGAATCCAGAGCTGCATCTCACACAAACTTCTAAATCAAACCGTGTGGCTTCATAATTAACAGCAGCTTCCCTGAAATCGGAGCGTCACCGGATGGCCTGACTATGTATGATTGCTGTGGGAAGGGCTGCCTGGAGGTGAAATGTCCTTTCAAGTATCGGTCCTGCAGCATCCAGCAGGCATTGGGCATGAAGGACAAAGACTTTTGTCTCCAGTTGTCCTCAAACAACCTGGAAAAGAGATTGAAAAGAGATCACCGCTTCTACACACAGATCCAGACACAGATTTTTGTCACCCAATCAAATCACTGTGATCTTGTTGTTTGAACTGAACACGATTTCACTGTGGTGCGTGTCTTTCCAGACCAGAAGTTCTGGGAACCTCGTCTACAGAAAGCACAAAATTTCCTCAAAAAAGTGTGCCTCCCGGAGCTTGTGGCAAAATATTACTCTAAGGACATGCAGCCTCATGTTCCAGGTGAAAGAGAGCAGTAGAAAAGAAGTGGCTGGTGTTTATGGAAGAATTGCACTTAGGCCTACTCAGTTTTGTAATGTTTTACTTGATTCAAAGAGTATTAACCTGTTACTTGAAATTTGTTACTTGAAATTCAGTTTTAAAGTAGTCCAACACAAGAATCTTATCAAGATGGGTCAATTCTTCTTCCTTACAGGGAAGCAACAAACTAATTGGTATTGTGTTATGTAATAGTGTGTACTTATTGCATAAGCTACCTATTACCCTTTCTACATGGATCTGAAGGTGTGCAATAGCACGTGTGTCTTCCACATCCTTGGAATCGAGTTGACATCTGCTTTTAGTGAATGCAGGATTTTTAACTTCCGCGCACATCATTCCCACACTGTCTTTAATATCAAAGCCTCGGTCCGCTAACACTAAATCGCCAGGCAACAGTTTGTTGAGAAGGCCACAATTCTCTGTTATATGCTTGTCAGATGCTCGTCCCCCCCATCCCTTAGAAATAAATGAAATTTGGCCTTGGGGTGTAATTCCTATCAAGTATTTCATTGTGTGTGTACCTTTGTAGTTGGAAAAGGATTGCGCATGCGCCATTAAATTTGACGGCCTCTCTGTACGTATTTCAAAACAGTCAACAATAATCGCAATACGCTTTCCAAAAGCTTGCAAAATTGTTGTGGCATTGTGGCTTGTAAACAGTGTCTCTCAGGCCAGTACAACAAGGGAGTAAAGCGTGCATACAGCACATCTATGGTGTTGGCAAAGGTAGCAGAAAGAGTTCCATGTGACACATTAAAAATGTGTGAAAGATGCTGGATTGGAAGATCAAGCCTTAGACGAATGAGTGTCAGTAAAACCATTTGAAATTGTGACAGCTTCTTTGCAGCTGGCAGGAAGGGCTTAAAGTGCATATTGCAGGTTAAAAATATTTTCCAAATAAATATATATCCTTGTATGAAAATACCATATGAGTCATTAATGCAGGATTTGAAAATGTTTTACAAGAGGCAAGGGCACAAATTTAGAAGAAAAAGTGATGATTTCCTTGACAATTCTCAAAAAGCGCTTTTTTTTTTTTACATTGCGTCATATGACATCACGAGAGGGAGTCGTTTGCCGCGGTCTATTGGTTTTCAGTAGGAGCGGTCTTGAGTCAGTGTGTTTCCTGTAGATATGATGGAGTTCAACATGGGATGCCGAAGCAAGCTCAGAGCTGGTGCGGTTCCTTCGGTGCACACAGCACCTTCATCGGGTCCGCCGTCAGCCTGTGGTTCATCCGGATCCGTCAGAGATGCAGCTCGAAAACGTGAACTGTGCACCATAAGTCTTGGTTTTTTTATTATTATTAGTGGTATTTTTATAACATGTATTAACTACCAAATCAGTGAACATAATTATTTAATGATGAGACGCAACGAGATGTGTACAAGTTGTTGTAAAGCACCGCGGCTAGTTTGTAAGCATTAGCAATATAATAAAACCGTGTAAAAACGTTACCATTTGAGAAGGCATAACTGGTAAGTTAACCTCAGTTTGTTAATATTGTAACCATCAGGTCTAGTTACAGCTTAGTGGCATTGTTTGCACAACTAATTGGTAATTTATTCTCATGTGGTGCGTTTATAAGGCTTTGGGAGACATTGCAAGACATGAGGGTGTGTGAAGATCTGAAGTAGTGGAGGCCAGCTGTTATTAACCACCTCTACTGGACTGCAGCTTCCACTCCTATTGGAGATGCAGATGTGATGGAGGCCAAGTGGAAAAACATGGTCAGCAATGAATGATAGTGGAGTACTGCAGGTCACCAAAGGCTCTACGAGAACGCAGCACTTTCTTGTCTTCCACTACACCTGCTCCCCGTTCCAGATCCCTCCAGAGGATCAATAAGATAAAGCTGTTGGCGTGTATCTAGCACAGCATTCACAATTTTACATGTTAACAACACATTAGTGTGATACCCAGAATGAAAGATTGTTAAATGTTTTTAAATGGGTCAGATGGTATATTTTTGCTTCAGTAGTATATGTTCGGTACATCTACATGTTTGTTATATATATATACATGTATGTGTGTGTGTGTGTGTGTATGTATATATGTATATTAACAGTTGCAATGTTGTGTTTTGAGTTAGGTATTAACAGTGCTATGAAACAATGTTTATGATTTAGTGCTGTATAAATAAAACTGAATTGAATTAACCATAAATGCAGATCTGCTTGATATATATGTGATGTAAACTTCATAAACAAGTTTTTATACAGTAACATAATTTGTGATTGTGATTATTGTTTATTGATTGTCACCAAAATGGGGCCATTCAAAACCTTTATAAAGTCACTCTTCCTCTGTAAACTGTCTACTCATGACTGACACAACACATGAAGGTAATAAACTTTTAAAATTTCATCCGCGTCCAAATGATCATTGCGATCCATTGTTTTTCTATTGTTTACATTGACCGCACTCCCTCTCGTTACGTCACTTCCGGTTTTGTCGGTTTTCAGATGCGGAACTAAAATTCCCTCACAAAAACGACTCCAGAAGCCTTAATATCGTATTTTAAAGTATAGTTTTAAGGAAATCTAGTTCCTACATTGTTTTTCTATACATCAACTCACTTGTCTTTTAATAAGTGTTATTAAAAGAATTTCTCTTGTTTCAGGCACAGTGATCAAAAAAGCTCCCTAGTTCTGGCTGGGTTACACCTCGGAATATCTGAGTGGCTCAGCTGAGTGCTTTGTTTTGATCACATAAATTCAGCGCACTTTATTTGAAGTAACGTTAGCATAACTGAGCTTGCTCACTCGCTCACCGTAATGTTGACAGAATAGTGCTAAGTTACAAAATGCAGAGGAACCTATGGCTAGTCCTTTCGGGAACAAAACAAAATGAGAACACATAATCATTTGCCAAGTTAAGTTTATACACTTACCTGAATGAAAATGCCTGGAACACACTTTCAATGATCTTGGGATGTCTGGCGGATATCCAGGCCATCCGTCTCCGCTTGGTTATATCGGACACATGACTCCCTTCATTCCGTTTCCAAGCCGGAAAACAATAAAAAGAAAGTCCGTTGTCTAATTTTTTGCCCCGTCGATCGTGTGAATGGACATTACACCCAACGACGCAACAAGTTCTTCCCATGACTAACGTTACAAGTTCCTCAGCGCCTCACAACAAGTGGCCTCACAATATGGTGATTTTTCCCATCAGCCACCACGGTGCTAGAGCCGTGACGTCACGCCCCCATCCCCTATCGGCTTTGTTTGACAGTTTTCTCAAGCTTGCGGTCATCCCTGTTGCTTGTGCACCTTTTCCTACCCAATTTCTTCCTTCCAGTCAACGTTGCATTTAAAATTCTTTGAAACAGCACTCTGTAAACAGCCACCCCATTCAGTAATGACCTTCTGTGACTTATCCTCTTTGTGAAGGGTGTCAGTGCTTGTCTTCTGGACCATTGCCATGTCAGCAATCTTCCCCATTAGTGTGGTTTCAAAGAACAAGAGATACCCGGAATTTATACTGTAAGGATGGACATTTAATGAAACTCAAATATAAATATTCTAATATTTGGAGATACTGGATTTTTGACTTTCATCAGCTGTACGCTCTAATCATCAAAATTAAAACAAAAAACTTTTGAAATGCTTTACTTTACATGTGAAGAATCTAGAATATATGAAAGTTTCAGTTTTTGAAATAAGTTACAAACAAAAAATTAACTTTTTTACAGTATTAAATTTTTTTTAGATGTACCTGTGTGTGTATATATATATATATATATATATATATACAGTGGGTACGGAAAGTATTCAGACCCCCTTAAATTTTTCACTCTTTGTTATATTGCAGCCATTTGCTAAAATCATTTAAGTTCATTTTTTTCCTCATGAATGTACACACAGCACCCCATATTGACAGAAAAACACAGAATTGTTGACATTTTTGCAGATTTATTAAAAAAGAAAAACTGAAATATCGCATGGTCCTAAGTATTCAGACCCTTTGCTGTGACACTCATATATTTAACTCAGGTACTGTCCATTTCTTCTGATCATCCTTGAGATGGTTCTACACCTTCATTTGAGTCCAACTGTGTTTGATTATACTGACTGGACTTGATTAGGAAAGCCACACACCTGTCTATATAAGACCTTACAGCTCACAGCGCGTGTCAGAGCAAATGAGAATCATGAGGTCAAAGGAACTGCCTGAAGAGCTCGGAGACAGAATTGTGCAAGGCACAGATCTGGCCAAGGTTACAAAAAAATTTCTGCTGCACTTAAGGTTCCTAAGAGCGCAGTGGCCTCCGTAATCCTTAAATGGAAGACGTTTGGGATGACCAGAACCCTTCCTAGAGCTGGCCGTCCAGCCAAACTGAGCTATCGGGGGAGAAGAGCCTTGGTGAGAGAGGTAAAGAAGAACCCAAAGATCACTGTGGCTGAGCTCCAGAGATGCAGTCGGGAGATGGGAGAAAGTTGTAGAAAGTCAACCATCACTGCAGCTCTCCACCAGTCGGGGCTTTATGGCAGAGTGGCCCGATGGAAGCCTCTCCACATGGAGTTTGCTAAAAAACACCTGAAGGACTCCAAGATGGTGAGAAATAAGATTCTCTGGTTTGATGAGACCAAGATAGAGCTTTTTGGCCTTAATTCTAAGTAGTATGTGTGGAGAAAACCAGGCACTGCTCATCACCTGTCCAATACAGTCCCAACAGTGAAGCATGGTGGTGGCAGCATCATGCTGTGGGGGTGTTTTTCAGCTGCAGGGACAGGACGACTGGTTGCAATCGAGGGAAAGATGAATGCGGCCAAGTACAGGGATATCCTGGACGAAAACCTTCTCCAGAGTGCTCAGGACCTCAGACTGGGCCGAAGGTTTACCTTCCAACAAGACAATGAACCTAAGCACACAGCTAAAATAACGAAGGAGTGGCTTCACAACAACTCTGTGACTGTTCTTGAATGGCCCAGCCAGAGCCCTGACTTCAACCCAATTGAGCATCTCTGGAGAGATCTAAAAATGGCGTCCACCAACGTTTACCATCCAACCTGACAGAACTGGAGAGGATCTGCAAGGAGGAATGGCAGAGGATCCCCAAATCCAGGTGTGAAAAACTTGTTGCATCTTTCCCAAAAAGACTCATGGCTGTATTAGAACAAAAGGGTGCCTCTACTAAATATTGAGCAAGGTTCTGAATACTTAGGACCGTGTGATATTTCAGTATTTCTTTTTTAATAAATCTGCAAAAATGTCAACAATTCTGTGTTTTTCTGTCAATATGGGGTGCTGTGTGTACATTAATGAGGAAAAAAAATGAACTTAAATGAGTTTAGCAAATGGCTGCAATATAACAAAGAGTGAAACATTTAAGGGGGTCTGAATACTTTCCGTACCCACTGTATATATTGATATTTTTTGATTTTGATTTTTTATTCAAAAAATTCACAAAATTCTAACCTTTCA
The DNA here is from genome assembly GCF_022985175.1 of Labeo rohita. NCBI lineage: Eukaryota > Metazoa > Chordata > Actinopteri > Cypriniformes > Cyprinidae > Labeo > Labeo rohita. The sequence goes on from NW_026128748.1 coordinate 74,026, forward strand.
TTGAAGTAAAACAATAGAAAGTTTGGGGGAAATATCATTATTAAATTATTTTTAAATAATTAAATAATGTTGGCCACAATTATTGACACCCAATTATTGCAACGCCCTTTATTCAAGATAACAGCTCTGAGTTTTCTCCTATAATGCCTGATGAGTTTGGAGAACACTGACAAGAGATCAGAGACCATTCCTTCATATAGAAACTCTCCAGATCCTTCAGATTCACAGCTCCATGTTGGTTCTTCTCCTCTTCAGTTAAACCCACTCATTTTCTAAAGGGTTCAGGTCAGGAAACTGGGATGGCCATGGCAGAAGTTTCATTTTGTTCTTAGTGACACATTTTTGTGTCTGTTTTGGATCATTGTCCTGATGGAATATCTAAACATGGCCCATTATAAGATTTCTAACAGTGGCAGTCAGGTTTAGATTTTTTTTTTTATCTCTTAGTATTTGATAGAATCCATGATGCCTTGTATCTAAACAAGATGTCCAGGATCTCTGGCAGAAAAATAAACCGAGAAAATTAAATATCTAGCAGTTTATTTAAATGTGGACATGGGGTAATTTTTATCCCTGTTTGCACCAAACCCATCTTGAGTGTTTGCTGCCAAAAAGCTATTTTTTTAAGTTTCATCTGACCATAGAAGCCAGTCCTGTATCTGACAACTAAATATGCTGGAGTTTGTTTTTGGATGAGTGAGCAGGATTTCTCCTGAAACCCTCCTAAACAACATGTGGTGATGTAGGGGCTATCTGAATTTTTTTTTTTAGGCTTTCTGGCCCCAAGACTCAACGAATCTCTGCAGTTCTCCAGCTGTGATCCTTGGAGTCTTTGGCCACTCAAAGTTTCCTCCTCACCATCCATTATGACAATATAGACACACGTCCTCTTCTAGGCAGATTTGTAACATGTTTAGTTGATTGTAACTTTTTAATTATTGCCCTGATGGTGGAAATGGGGATTTTCAATGCTTTAGCTCTTTTCTTACAGCCACTTTCTATTTTGTGAAGCTCAGCAATCTTGTTCTGCACATCAGAACTATATTCTTTGGTTTTACTCCTTGTGATGGATGATTAAGGGAATTTGGCCTTTGTGTTCCTCATATTTATAACCCTGTGCAACAGAAAGTCATGGCTGGACAATTTCATGTTCCTACTCACCCTGGTGTTCTAAAAAAAAATTAAATATGAATGGAAATATTCTTCAGAGATATTTTACTCATAAGAATTTCTAGGGGTGCCAATAATTGTGGCCAACATGAACTGGAGAAAAACATTTATTTCATAATGAGATTTTCTCCCCACTTTCCATTGATTGAACGATTGAGGTGATGTGTTGCTGGATGTAATAATAATGAACATAGTGGTCGCAATTTACTCCCGACATCTGAGGTGTTGAAGATGCAGTTGGTTATGTTTGTTTGTGAATGGAATGTGCCTCCTGATCTACATAAATGCGTCTATGTTCGCGCAAATCATTCATGATCCAGCTTCACTTACAGCAGAAGTGAGTATAAGGTTTTTTTTATGAATCTCTGCAACCACCTTTCCAAATAACGTGCTAGTTAGCAAGTTTCGTGGATAAACGTGCTAAATGTGGCTAAAGTAAACAATCTCTCAGAGCAGCTTGTCAATCCACAGTGGAGTAGAGAGGGGCGGGGCGAGCAGAGACCGCCCAGGGTGGTATGGCCGTAAGCGAGGGTTGTTGCAAAGTGTGGGCTATTTAAAGGTCATCGAGTGTATCAGATCAGTAGTGAAGAAAATCCAAAAGCTTACAGCACCTGGTATTCCCAGGCGGTCTCCCATCCAAGTACTAACCAGGCCCGACCCTGCTTAGCTTCCGATATCAGACGAGATCGGGCACGCTCAGGGTGGTATGGTCGTAAGCGCAAGCTGCAAAGGGTTGCCTATTTAAAGGTCAGCCCCCCTGAAGGCCAGGGTATTATATCAGTAGTGAAGACAAGCCAAAAGCTTACAGCACTTGGTATTCCCAGGCGGTCTCCCATCCAAGTACTAACCAGGCCGGAGGCTGCTTAGCTTCCGAAATCAGATGAGATTGGGCGTGCTCTTTTTTTTTTTTTTTTCTTTTTATTACACATTCCAATCCACAAATTTACATTTCAGTTACTTCCATTTACAAACAAATACATTTCATATGCTTTCTGAAATTTCCAAGGACATTCTCAAAACAAATATAAACACCATCACCAATTGAACAAAATTATGTTTCTCTCCCCTTCTTTTATAAACTTATTCCCAGTTACAAAGAACTCTTTCACATCATTCCCTCCATATTTGCAATTCAGTTCTACATCTCTTCTTACTATTACCTTAAACATTTTTTTTATTTTTACCTTTCTTCCCTCAAAATGTGCATAATTCCTTCTAAGCACAACTGCCAGTCTGGCATGGCTCAGAACATAATTTATTAACCAAAAATCAACAGTTTTCTTTTTTCCAAACACACCAAACAAACAAATTTGCTTCCACCTTTCCTCCAAATCTACCTCCTCATAACAATTCTTTTTCAACAGATTTTTCAAAAAATCAAAAAATTATTTTAATGCAGAACATTCCAAAAAATAATGCATAAATGTCTCATGACCACTGTCACATACATCACACAAAGCATTAACATTGTTATTAATTTTATTCAACACCACATTTGTATAAATTCTGTTGTGCCTCATCAAGAAATCATTATTCTCACATTCAATGCTGTTATATTTCACATTCGTATTAGACCATATTCTCTTTACATCCAAGTCTTCAAACACTTTGCCCCACACTTTTTCTGCTGCTGGCTCCTTAATTTGATCTTTTATTAACAAACCATACATTTTCTTTACACTCACACTTCTTATGCTACATTTTTCTCCATCTTCCATTACGTATATCTCTGCCCATGTCTTGGCAGTACTGCAGTGAAATCTTGTTAGAAATAATACATCCACCCAGTTTTCAAGGCTGAGCCGCTCTAGTAATGACTTTATTACAATCATTTAATCACAATGTCTTGTAACTTTGAATATCTCCATACAGCAATAATAATTCAACTCTTTACACTGATTCAGCAAAATCAATAAACAGTGTTTTTGCATAACCAAACCCTTGTCTTGGCTCTTTCTTTATGCTTTATTTCTTTACATCCATAAAACATATTAATTACTGGAATCTAATTAATACTTATTCCACATAAATTGACATAACCATTAGACTGTTTTTAGCTTCATATGAATTAAGCATTTGACCAAATGTCCATATAAACATCAAATGTATTAATCAATTTATAAATGTTTGAACTGAGCTAGCTCTTAATACAAAAATAAATAAGTCATTTGATGAGTTTAACAAATATTTTTAACCAATACTGCATTCATACAAAACGAAATAATTAGTAATATCCCTTTAATACAAAAAAACGTAACAGTAGTCTGGTATTTCAGCGTGCTGGAGCATTTTTGTTACCTTAAAAGTTAATATATACACACCCGGACCGTTAACGGCCTATTATAATCGGATACATCATCTACATATTTCTTAAAGCACTTTAGCTCACGTAACCTAGAATCCTTTAGTAACATATTCTCTTTGACAATGTATAAACTTTTTGACTGTTTTTACCCACCTATGTGATAGAAATTTTGAGTTCTCAAATCGTTGTTGTTCAAATTTAAACTCTAGTAATGACAGTCTCTTCCTTGCGGTTTTCCGTTACCTTAGCAACCCTGGACCTTCCAACAAATAAAATCCACTCAGGATATTTCATATCATACAGCATTAGTTGTAACAATCATAAAGACAATTGTCAATAAATATGAGCAGATCATCACATGCATAAAAACTGACATAATCAAATTAGGAATAAATATACAATTACTTTACCTTTTAATCTTAATATTTGTATATGTCCATGCATATGACCAAACATTTCTTATCTTATTTATCACTCCAGCCCATGTTACTTTCCTACACAACTTCTTTCAATTACATCCACCCATCTACTCCTAAATATACACCTAAAACTGTATTCACTTACTTTTCTCTCCATTCCTTTCAACCTCACACACTGTTCTTACAATTGTTTCTGAGGAAACCTATGTACATTATTTCTTGATTTTATTCTGCTTTATAAATTTGGGCTCATGATGTTTTACCATATCTTTCAACTTTCTCTACGACTTTCCTCACACTACCCCCATCCCTTACTGTTACTGTTGTATCATCTGCGTATTGATTTATTGTACATATTCCACCATATGGCAACTCAATTCCTATTATACTTCCATCTCTCTTGATTAATGAGGCTAGGGGTTCTACAGAAATAGCATATAATAAAGCTGATAAGGGGCATCCTTGTCGCACGGACCTTCCCACACTAAATGTGTCAGTTAATATCCCATTCACCTTGACACAACTTCTTGCACTACCATATAATCTCCTCACCCAACCAACCATTCTCTCCCCAAAACCAAACTTCTCTAACACTTTAAATAAAAAATCATGCTCAACTCTATCAAAAGCTTTATTCCAGTCTATCCCCAGCACTATCCCTCCCTTCCCATCCCTCTTCATATATTCTATTACATCCCTAATTGTTCCAATGGTGTCAGCTATATCCCTTCCTGGTATACTGTAGCTTTGTGTTGTCTGAATTATATCACCTATCACTCTCTTCATCCTATTTGCTAACACCTTAGTAAGTATTTTGTAGTCTGAATTAAGCAAACTAATTGGCCTATAATTTCCCTAAATCTAATTTATTCCCCTTTTTAAAAACCAAAGTTATTACACCCTCTACCATCTTATTTTGTACTTCCCCTGTTCTCTCCATCACCCTATACACTTCAACTAAAATCGGCGCTACTTCTTTTTTATATGCTTTATACCATTCTATCCCTATCCCATCACCTCCCGGGCTTTTCCCACTTCTCAAACCTTCTATTGCAGATACTACCTCCTCTTCTTCTATTTCCTTATCACACCACATCCTATCTTCCTCCCCTAGCTCTCTCTCCACGCACTCCAACACTTCATCCATGCTTGCTTCATCCACCCCTCCTCTCCTATACAACTCACCATAAAACTCTTGCACCCTCTCCAATATCTCCACATAATCTGTTATTATTTTTCCCTTCTTTGAATTTATTTCATATATGTATGTCTTACTTTGTCTTCTTTTTTCCAATCCCAGGAAGTATGATGTACACTTTCTCCCTCTAACGCATACTTCGCTTTACTTCTTAAAATTGCCCCCCTACATTTATCCCTTTCATATTTCTCCAACTCCATTTTCACCTCAATATATTTTTCTATACTGTATCCCTCTTCATCATCTACTCTACTAAGTTCTATCTTCAGCTTTTCCCTAAGCTCCCTCTCTTTCTTTATCATCATCTTTTTCCTTTCTTTACTATACATTATGCTTAAAGATTTAATTTTGTTCTTTGTCACCTCCCATCTCCTGCCCATGTCATTATTTAATCTATTCTGTTCTATGCACCCCTCTAACCACTGTTTTTCCTGAAGGAGCAAATCCTCCATCTGTTTCCTGTATTCCTCCTCCTCAATATATCCTGCATTTAGTATCCACATCCCTCCTCCCACCTCCCTCCTTCCAACTTTGATTCCAAACCTTACTCCATCGTGTTCGCTAAAACTATTTTGCTGGTGCCTTATACCTTCAATATAGCTTATGGTTTCTCCTTGCACCAGTACCAAATCAATCCTACTCTGCTTTAGCCTCCCCTCCTTCATCTGCCTCCTTGTGAACTCTCTTTTTTCAGGGTTCTCATATCTCCACACATCCAACAATCCCTTTTCTCTCATCACTTCCATTAACATTACTCTTGACTTCTCCCACCTAAAACTGCCTCCCTTCCCAACATCCAACCTACTGCATTTATTATTAAAATCACCCACTATTATACTTCTTCCCACAATTAAACCTTTTAGTTCTTTTATGCACTCCCTCTTATCTTTTTCCACATTAGGAACATATATGTTAATTAATCTGAAATCAACTCCCTTGTATTTAAACTCTATTACTAATATTCTACCAACCTGATCCCTGTACACCTCTTTTATATTTTCCATTTTATTATTTCTTATTATCTTTGCCACACCCCTTGCATTCCTTGAACCATTATTATAATATATTTCTCCCTTCCATACCTCCCTTACTTCTCTCACTTTATCATCATCCCAATTAGTTTCCTGGATACAAATAATATCACTGCGATATGAGTATTTTAGTGCTTTCATCTTATTTATATTCCTCAGACCATTGACATTTATTGAGGTAAACGTAATCATAAGAGAAACCAAAAAGAAAAAGAAACCAAAAAAAAAAACCTTTACGTTTCATCAAAATGTGTGATGCTAAACAAAAATTCACATACCAGAGCGCAGTTCTTTTATCTGTTCAATTCTATCTTTGTCCTTGTCCGCCTTTCTTTTAGCACTTCATCTCTGGACCATTGTCTGCAACCTTTGAAGGCTTGTCTCTCCCCCTTCTTCTCTTCCATCACCACTTTTTTGAAGAGCTGTCTCTCGCCTCACCCCTCTTTTGTCCTCAGTTCCCCCTTCCTTATCCTCCACTTCTTCCTCACCATCATCTTCCTGCTCCATCCCTTCTTCATCGTCAGCCTCTTTGCCCGCTGATTCCACACTCCAACCCCACCTAGCTTTATCCTCTCCTTCACTGCTGTCACCTCTGTCCTCTGTACTTTCCACAGCATTGATAGCCTCCTTGTTTGGCTCCTCTTGTTGATCCCTTCCCTCTTCTGTCGTCATGATCCTTTTGTCCTCTCTCCTCCTCCGTCACTCTTTCTGCTTGCTCTCCACACTCTCTGGCATAATGACCCATTTTGCCACATCTAAAGCATTTGAACTCTGGGCATTCTCTGAACAAATGTCCCGGTTTAACACACAATCTGCAGACGCGCACCTGTCTGTCGTGAATAACACGGAAGTACTCCGCGCCTCTTAGGGTGTCAAATCTTGTTGAGTAAGGGAGTGAATGCACTTGATCGGTGAAACGCACTTTCAGAAATCTTGTTCCATCTACAGTGTCTGTTCCAGGCCATACACGTCGCTTAATTGCAGACAGTGGTTTCACTCCCCACTCTTGCAGTTTATCTAGTATCTTCTCATCCTCCAAATACACTGGCAGGTTGATGAATGACACAACCATGTCATTGTTTACAATGTCTCTGGCGTGCACCATAGCTCCTTTTATTCTCACTCCATCCATTAATTTCTTCTTTGCATCCTTATTTTTCATCGTCAACTCATAAGTTCTTTCTCCTCTCACTCTGCATCCCACCACTTCTCCACACACCATCTTCAACCCTCTCAACAGATCCATCATAGAAATGTTTTCCGTTTCTGCCACCTCCACTTCAACTGTTAATTCCTTGGAGTATTTCTCTCCGACCTCTCCACATACCTCTCTCCTGTTCCCTGATTTTCCCACTTGATCACAGTTCACTCCACTGCTGGCTCAAACCCCTATTTCATTATCCTTTTCATTGGGGTTTCTATTCGCAACTTGTCCGTCCTTCATTTTGGCGTCTCTGCTAGATGGCATGCCTTCATCCGACATCCTGGAGAACTCCTGACCCCCCAAACAGCAAAAAGCTGTCAGGGGGAACACTTTCAACTAATATAACTTTTAGCTTTTTAAACAAAAGGTGATTCTAAGCCTCTGAGCCTATTTAAAGGTCAACCCCCCTGAAGGCCAACATATTATATCAGTAGTGAAGAAAAGCCAAAAGCTTACAGCACCTGGTATTCCCATGCGGTCTCCCATCCAAGAACTAACCAAGCCTGACCCTGCTTAGCTTCCGAGATCAGACGAGATCGGGTGTGCTTTTTTTTTTTTTTTTTTTTATTGAAAAAATTCCAAACAATTAAAAAACATAAGACATTTTAAAAGGTACAAAGAACAGAAAACATTATAAAAGATACAAAGCCAATTTTTTAGCCATTTGATAAACATCACTTTTCTTTTGGTCATTCAGCATTTCATACTAATTCATCCATCGAAGCGACTTAACAGATCCCAGTTCATTTCCTTCAAAACTTGACAGACTTTTGGTGACAGTAATTTGTAAAATTGATCCAGCATATCTTCATTCTTAAAATACACATACAATCTTTCCAAATACCCTTCTGTTTTCATTTTGAACAATTTCCAAACATCCATCACTGTTTTTTCTTTTTTAGCAACAATTCTCCTTTCCCAAATTGCACTTTTCATTAGCATTATACAGAGGTTGATAAACATCTTATTTTGACATTTCTTTTCCCATCCAAGCATCACCACTCTATTCCATTCTATTTCGTTTTCATCCCATTCACCAACCAAATTCTTAGTTAGCTCTTTACACTTTTTTAGAAAACCTTCCAAGTGCTTACAATATAAAAACAGATGTAAAAAACCTTCGTCCCTTTCTTGACACACCTTGCACACTTGGTCACGTTCCATTCCAGTCTTGTTTAAAATTAAATCTGTAAAAATCATCTTATGCCTTATAAAATACTCTAGACATCCCAGCTTGGTTTCCACACATCTCCCTCCCATGTTTCCCCATATTACATTCTCGTTGACATTTTTAAAACTTTGCATCCAAAACTTATTCACAATTGGTTCTTTAAAAACACAGTCTCTAAAAGAACAATAAAACTGTTTGACAGTACACTCTTTGAAATCATGAAGTTTCCCCGCCATTTTCGCATAGACGTTCCTTTCTTTTTCTCCTTCCCCACTTTCTATTCTTTTAATCCATTCCCTTGGAATAGCCTGCTTGATTGTGTTAAAATTGTTTTTGATTTCTTGTCTACTGTATTCTTCTTTTGCCTCCTCCATTGTATCTATGACATACTGCTCTGGTAGAAACCCTTCTTTAAATTCGTATAACACATCTCTCACTCTTGTTATCCCGACATCCAACCATTTCTTATAAAATAAAACCTTCCCTTGTTTTAAGATGTTATTATTTAAGAACAAAGGTTGATTTAAAATGCTTTCTCTTCCGTGCGGATCATATTCAATTTTTTCTAAAAACTTCCCCCACGCATTAAAAATTTCCCTATAAAACTCAGGTAAACCTTCCGTCATCCAGTTTTTTGTTTTCATCCACAAAATTCCATCTTCCAATTTATAATTCCCACATTTGTTTATAAAATATCTCATTGTTTTTTTCCACTCTGATTTATTCTCTTTGTCTAGATATTTTTTGACCATTTTAACTCTTAGACTATTTTTCCTCTGTTCCACATCCATTAAACCTAAACCACCCCTCTCTATCTCCCCTAAGAGCGTATTATAAGCTATTCTTGGGGGTTTACCCTCCCATAAAAACTCAAGAAAGCATCTTTTCAACCTTTTTCTATCCATACAGGCATTTCTACCACATATAGAACATACCACAACTTCGATACCATTAAAACATTTAAAACTAAAACTTTCCCTTTTAAAGTTAAAGTCCTCAGTTTCCAGAAGTTCAGCCTCCGCTCTATTCCTGTTATTAATTCTTCCCACATTTTATCTCTTACTTTCCGCCTATCTTTCCCCATTAAAACCCCTAAAATCCTTATTTCGTCAACTTCTTTGAAATTAAAACATTTCGTTAAACCCATTGCGCTTCCAAATCTCATGTATACAGTCTTGTCTTCATTTATTTTACTCCCCGATCCCTTACAATAAATCTGTATAAGCTTCATTGCCTCTTTGACGCTCTCCTCCCCTTTAACTATTAAAGTGGTGTCGTCCGCGTACTGGAAGACCCTCCCATTTACCTCATCCTCCTCGATCTGAACTCCTCTTATTTTGCATTCTCCGTTTATCATTAATCCTAACGGCTCTGACACAAGCGAATATAATAACGCGGAGAGCAGACATCCCTGCCTAACTGATCTTGTTATTTTAAAACAATCTGTTAAAAACCCGTTACATTTTATTCTCGTTATGACCCCTTTGTATAAAATCTGTATCCATTTCCTAAAAACATCCCCAAATCCAAAACTTTTAAGCACTTCGAGTAAATACTCGTGTTCGACCCTATCTAAAGCTTTTTCAAAATCAAGGCTAATTAAATATCCTTCTTCTTTCTTCTCCTCCAAATATTCTATTACATCTCTAATACTCATTGTGATATCCGCTATGTCCCTTCCTTTGATCGCATATGCTTGGGTAGTTTGAATTATTTTAGGCAACACTTCTTTTAGTCTATTTGCTAGAATCTTAGCTAGAATTTTTAGGTCCGTATTTAGCATCGTGATTGGTCTGTAATTTTTCAGATCTACCTTCTCTCCTTTCTTTTTGTATATTAATTTCATCAATCCCATCCCCATTCTTTTGTTCAACTCCTCTTTTTTAAAAATATCTTTAAAAACGTCCATTAAAATTGGTATTAATATCTCTTTAAAACAAATGTAAAATTCACTACTTAAACCGTCTATTCCCGGACTTTTCTTTCTGTTCAACTCACCTATTGCTCTTCTAATTTCTTCCTCTTTAATTTCCTGATCACATTCCATTTTATCCACTTCATCTACTTTCGTCGTTATCTGTTCCAATAATTTCTTTCTTTCCTACTCCCTTTGTTCTAAAAAGTCCCTCATAGTAACTCTTTATTTCTTTTAGAATTCCCTCACTTTCACTTATAATGTTTCCCTTCCCCCCCCCTTATCATTTTAATTGTTTCAGCTCTCCCCTTTTTTTTCTCCAAATCAAAAAAGAATTTAGTGCATTTTTCTCCTTCTACTGTGTATTTTGCTTTACTTCTTAGTCTTGCTCCTTCATATTTCATTTCCTCTATTTCTTTCAATTTCCCTTCCAACTCTTTTACCTTTTGTATATCATTTTTCGATTGTTTCAGTTCCTTTTCTAGAGCTTCTCTTATTATTTTTTCTCGTTGTCTCTTACATTTTTGTATTACACTACTGTATTCTATTGAACTTTTCTTAACTAGAAATTTTACATTTTCCCACCATAGCCTCTTGTCTTCACTATACATTTGATTTCCCTTTTCCTGTTCTATAATTCGTTTTATCCTTTCAACATAGTCTTTATTTTTTAAGATTTCAGTATTTAAAACCCATACCCCTGGCCCTCTTTGTACATTTTCCAGATCTAAACTAAAAAATAGGAACTTATGATCACTTAGGACCGTTTCTTCATACCTTATTTTCTCTATGTAGTCCTCTAAATTTCTTGTACATAGAATAAAATCTATCCTAGTTTGACATATGAAATTCCCTACAATTTGCCTTCTTGAAAACTCCCTTTTCCTTTCGTTTCTTTCTCTCCAAATGTCAACCATTTTATTTTCCCTCATCAGCAGTTTTAATTCCTTTCTTCCAGTATCTGATTTGAAAACCATTCCTTCCGCTATGTCTTGTTTGCTAAAAACCGTATTAAAATCCCCCAACATAATGATTTCCTTATATTTTTTAAAAACACTCTGTAAAACATTAAAAAAGTCTTTCTTTTCTTTCTCCTCCGTCGGTGCATGTATGTTCGGTAAGATTATATCTCTCCCCTCATATTTTGTCTTCACTACAATACATTTCCCCAATTGATCTTTGTGCATTACTTTACTCATTTTAAAAACATTCTCCTTCATTAAAAAAGCCACACCTCTCCCCATCCTTCCATCACCATTATTGTAAAACAGCCCTCCTTCCCATTCCCTTTTAAATACATCCATTACATCATCTCTCCAGTTTGTTTCTTGCAACGCAATGACATCTGCCCTTTTGCATTTCTCTATTACATTCTGAAATTTTTTAAGGTCCAATAGACCCCTCGCATTAAAAGTCACGCAACTTAAGACCATTAAAAGATGTAAATACTTAAAAACCAACATCTCAGTCCTCTTTCTCCTCCTCCAGACCCCTTAACACTTCATAACGACTACGATGTTTTATTTGTCCTTTTTTTATGACTTTCTTAGGTATATCCAGTTTTGGCGTTACCTTTGATGATCGTCTTGTTTGTCTCCTCACGATTTTGTCTTTCTCCGTCTGCTCCTCCCTTTCTTCTCTCCCACTGTCAATTTGCTCCTTTTGCTCGTCCTTTTCCGCAGCCTCCAGTAAGTCTTTAAAACTGGGCGTGATCTCCATCGGTGTCCAGGTTAAAATCACTGTTTGCCCCGTTTGGTTGTCTCTTTCGTTCTCTGCGACCTCATTCCTTGCTTCCGCACCATTTTTGTCTTCCTCCGCGGGATTTGTTGCGCTTGCGCTGGCGTCGCCGATTGCTCCTCCTCGTTGCTTCCCTCATGCACCTGCCCACCCACCTGGATGTCGCCCCCTCCTTCCTCTTCCTCCATCCAACATTCACATTTATTTAAAAAATTACGGCATTCCGGGCACCTTACGGCATCGCAGTCCTGCGCAAAATGTCCCCTCTCCTCACATTTGTAGCACTGAAAGTCTGGGCAGTCCTTCACCAGGTGATCCGGGCTCATGCACAGCTTACAGGTCTTTACCTGGTTGCTGTGCATTACCCGGAAAAACTGAGGCCCTTCGGCCATCTCCAGCTTTGTGCTATATGGAAGGGAGACGATCTCCCTGGGGAACCGCACTTTCACAAAGCGCGTACCATCCTCGATGTTCGTGCCCGGATAAAGCCGCCTTTTTATTTTTGATAGGGGGAAAACACCCCAGCCCTCCAATTTATTTAAAATAATTTCATCATCAAGGTAGGCAGGCAGGTGCATGAAGGAGACAACATAGTCTCTATTCTGCAACTTTTTAACTTCGCAGTTTACGCCTTTTACTAATAATCCATCAGCAAGATCGTGGCATACTTCCTTGTTTTCCATTGTTAGTTCATACTCCTTCCCTTGCCTTGGCCTTAAAGCCAGAATTTTCCCATTTCCATACTTTTCCGTCACCGCTTTGATAATGTCCATAGCTCTCACTTCATTTATTTCCTCCACATTCACTATCACCGTTGCCTCCTTTAAGTATTTCCTTTTGCTCGTAAACTGATTATTTCTTTCTCGTTGTCCATTTTTCGGTCCTGCTTCATTTATTCCACTTCTTTCCCGCTCCGTTCCAGCGTTGTTTACTATGCTCGTCTCTCGTTCCAATCCATCATCGTTGGCCTCGTTTCTTTCTTGTTCCAATCCAGTATTCTTTGCCATTTGTCCTTCTCCGACCAGTCCAAGGTTGTTACCCGTTAATCCATCCATAGTTGCAAAAAAAGCAAGAAAAAAAAGAAAAAGAAAAAGGAAAACCACCCTCCAGCGAGCACGGATGCTGCTGTCAGGTGGTTTAAAAAGCTCAAAGAAAAAGATGAAAAAGTAGATTAATAGTCCAGAAAAATACACCAAACACGGATGCACACTGTGGGTGGTTCAGTATAGACATTTAAGGTAGTTTTCAACTTTCCTCTTAAGAATATCTCCTACACTCATTACAGTTTGTTCACATTTTGCCAATACCCTCCTCTTCCATATGGCACTTTTCATGAGCATGACAACAATGTTGATGACTTTAAAGTTTTTACTGTTGCTGTGTTCACCCAACATTACAGTTTTATGCCAGTCTTCTTTAGTCCCATAAGTGTCCCCTTTCAAATGTTCCAGAAGTCTTTTGCATTCCATATTAAAAGTGTCCAATTCTTTGCAACATAAAAACAGGTGTAGGAAAGTTTCGTTCTCCTCATTGCATACTTTGCATAAAGGGCTTTGTTCCATTCCGATCTTATGCAACAGGGTGTCTGTGAAGATTGCCTTATGCCTGAAAAGGTACTCAGAGTTAGCAAGTTTTGTCTCCACAAGCTTCCCTTTCATGTTGCTCCATATGTTTTCCTCTGTCAATTCGGTGTGCTTCTGGAGCCAATAAACATTAGCTTTGGGTTTCTTAAAAACCTCATCTCTAAAAACACAGTAAAACATTTTCACAGTACACTCTTTAAAAACACATGTTTTCCCCCCAATTATGGCATATACCTCTTTCTTGTTTTTATTCTGTTCCATGCTTTCAATTTTCATTATCCAATCATGGGGTATAGCGTTCCTAATGATCTCATATTTGTTCATAATCTCTTGTTTGTTATATTCTTCTTTGGCTTCTTCCATGGTGTCTATAACATATTGAACAGGTAAAAATCCCTTTTTAAATTCATACAATACATCTCTCACTCTGTTGATACCCACATCCCACCACTTTTTATAAAACAACTCTTTCCCTTGATTTACAATGTTCTTGTTTAAAAACAGTGGTTGATTTAAAATGTGCTTTCTTCCTTTCAGAACATATTCCACATTTTTTTAAAACTCTCCCCAGGCACAGATCAGTTCTTTGTAAAAATCAGGCAACCCATTACACATCCAGTTTTTCGTTTTCATCCACAAAATACTCTCTCCCAATTTAAAATCCCCACATTTGTTTAAAAAGTATATCATTGTCTTTTTCCATGGGGTTTCAATTCCACCATCCATAAACTTCTTAACAATTTTCACCCTCAGAGCTTTCTTTCTCTGTCCCACATCCATGAGTCCCAACCCTCCTTTCTCCACCGCTCCTATGAGTGTATCGTATGCTATTCTCGATGGCTTCTTCTCCCACAGGAACTCCACAAAACAAAGCTTTAGCCTCTTTTCTATCCACACAGGCATGCTGGTCACGTATAAAGCATACCACAGCTTTGAAACCATTAAAACGTTAAGAATTAAAACCTTCCCTTTCAAGCACAAAGTTCTTAATTTCCACCAATTTATCCTTCTCTCAATATCTCCTAAAATGCCCTCCCACATAAAATCACTTGTTTTCTTGTCATCCTTTCCCATTAAAACTCCTAAAATCTTAATCTCTTCCACTTCTTTGAACTTAAAAACATCTGTTAAAACAGGTACCCCGCCAAACCTCATATATACAGTTTTATCTTCGTTTATTTTGCCTCCCGATTTCTTACAATAATTTTGCACTACATTCATTGCTGCTTTGACACTTTGTATATCCCTTAATATCAAGGTTGTATCGTCAGCGTATTGAAAAATTGTATTCTCCGCCGCACCCCATCAATTTCTATTCCCTCACATTTACATCTTTTTTGATGGCTAAACCTAAAGGTTCCGCCACCAGAGAATATAAAAGTGCAGAAAGTGGACATCCCTGTCTGACTGACCTTGTGAGTTTAAAACATTTAGTTAAAAACCCATTGCATTTGATTCTTGTAACCACCCCTCCATATAAAATTTGAATCCATTGAATAAAATTCTCCCCAAACCCAAACCTCTTTAAAACCTCAAATAAAAACTGATGTTCAACTCTATCAAATGCTTTTTCAAAATCTAGGCTTATGACATATCCATTCAATTTTTCTCCCTTAATATAGCTTATAATGTCTTTTATGCTTAAAGTTGTATCCGCTATGTCTCTGCCTTTCACTCCATATGCCTGGTTGGACTTAATAATTTTTGGCATCACCTCTTTTAGCCTGTTAGCTAAAACCTTTGATAAAATTTTAAGATCAGTATTTAACATTGTCAAGGGTCTATAATTTTTTAGATCCATTTTGTCTCTTTTTTTTTTATAGATAACTTTCATCAAACCCATGCTCATTCTTAAGTTCATTTGTCCCTTTTTAAAAAACCTAATCGTACATTTCTTTTAAAATCCCAGTTAAAACATCCTTGAAAACTATATAAAATTCACCCCCAAACCATCAATCCCTGGACTTCTTCTTCTTATTGAGCTCTTTTATTGCTCTTTCTATTTCTCCTTCACTTATCTCTTCATCACACAAATTTTTTTCTTCTTTTCCCCACTTTTGTTTCTATCATTTTAAGCAATTCTTCACCATCTTCTTCCACTCCTTCTGTTGTAAATAATTTCTCATAATATCTTTTTATTTCCTCTAGTATCCCTTCATTATTTTTTACTTCTTCACCAATCTCATTTTTAACTATTTTTATTATTTCAGCTTTCCCTTCTTCTTCTCTATATCAAAAAAATATTTTGTGCATTTTTCACCTTCCACAATATATTGGGCTTTACTTCTCAAGCGAGCACCCTCATATTTTTTCTCTTCTGCATCTTTGAGTTTATCTTCCAATTCTTTTATCTTAAGCATGTCTTTTTCTTTCCGATTTAGCTCTTTTTGTAAGTTCTCTCTTGTTTCTTTTTCTGTATGTCTTTTACATTTTCTATCAGTCTACAAAATCTTATTGTGTGTGATTTAATTAAAAACTTAACATTTTCCCACCACATTCTTTTATCTTCCACATACATTTCATTTGCCTTTTCTCTTTCAATAATCTCTTTAACTTCCTGGATATAGGTGTCTCTTTTTAAAACCTCTGTATTTAAAATCCACACACCCGGGCCTCTTTTGATTATACTCTTATCAAATCTCACATATAGTGGCTTGTGATCACTTAAACTAGTTTCACCGTAATTCACATTCTCTATAAAATCTTCTATCTGCCTCGAACACAATATAAAATCAAGTCTTGACTGAAATATAAAGTTTCCCCCCTTTTGTCTTCTTGAATACTGCCTTCTTTTCCCATTCTTTTCTCTCCATACATCAACTATCATATAATTGTCCATTATCGATTTCAGTTCTTTCCTTCCCAAGTCATTCCTAAAAACCATGCCATCAGCCACATCTAGTTTACTTAAAACAGTATTAAAATCCCCCATTAAAATGACATGCTTGTACTTAGTTAAAAACCTCCTTACACCATTAAAATAATTCTTCTTTTCCCTCTCTTCATTGGGAGCGTGTACATTAATCACCAATATTTTGTCTTCCTCATGTTCCAATTCCACTGCTAGACATTTCCCAATCTTATCTTTAAAAACAACTTTACAAACAACATTTGTGTTTTCCCTTATTAAAAAAGCCACCCCACTGCCATATCTATTCTCTTGATTATTGTAAAATATGTCCCCACTCCATCTTTTCTTAATCTCACACATATGCATTTCTCTCCAGTTTGTTTCTTGTAACATAATAACATCTTCATTTTTAAACATTTCTTTCACTTTTTCAAATTTGTTAAAATCAGATAGTCCTCTGGCATTAAAAGATACCAGATTCAAAAGCATGAAGAAAAAATAAATAATAGCAGTCATAAAACCATCTGTTCATTACACCTCCTCCATATCTTTCAACAGTTCATATCTATTCTTTAATACATCTTTATTTAGTCCTCTTTTCCTTGCCCCTTCTACGTTTGGTTTTGCCTTTATCCTTTTTCTTCTTTTGCTTAAACTTGAATCTCCTCCAGTCTTCCCTTCTCCTTGGTAATTAAAATGTTCATCTCCACTCTTTATACAATCTGAAGTGTCCAGTGATGTCCCTGAATTTTCTAATACTGATTGTACTGATTGCTGCTCCATTGATCCATCCCTCTGCTGTTCATGTTTTTGTCCCTCTTGTTCTAGTCCATCCATTTCATTCTCAGCTGTATCATCATCCTCCCTTTGCATTTCCATCTCTGGTTCTTGTAGTGTATGCTTCACTTGATTTTCATTTCCACTAATCTCAGCAGCTTCACCCTGTCTTTTGTTCCACTTAGGTTGTCTGCTTTCTCTTTCTCATTGTCTCGTTCATGCACTTGCCCGCTCACATGACTCTCATTCTCAAACCAGCATTCACAATTATTTAAAATTTCCCTGCAATCCGGGCACTTTATCGCCTTACAATCCCTCGCAAAATGTCCCCTCTCCTCACATTTGTAGCACTTAAATTCTGGACAGTCCTTCATTATGTGTTCCGGGCTCATGCACAACCGACAGGTTTTAATCTGATGGCTGTGCATCACCCGAAAGTATTGGGGTCCTTCAGCTGTTTCCAGCCTTGTGCTGTACGGGAGGGAGACAACCTCTTTGGGGAAGCGAGACTTTACAAATCTCGTTCCATCCTCGATCTTTGTGCCCGGATACATACGTCTTTTAATTTCTGAAATCGGGGTAACACCCCACCCTTTAAGCTTATTTAAAATTTCCTGATCATCAATGTAAGCGGGCAAGTGCATAAACGAGACAACGTAATCTTTATTCTGTAGCCTGATTACTTCACAGTTTACTCCTTTAATCATTAGTCCATCAACTAGTAGCTCAACATCCTCCACGTTTTCCAAAGTAACTTCATATTGTTTATTTTGCTTAGGTCTTTGCCAAGATCTTTTCCTTTACCAATAAACAGACAAAAGCTTTCCTTTTTAAAATCCTTATAACTTCAATTCAAAGCAAAAACATCCACATCGTCACAGTCCAGCCTTCTTGGGTCTCCCCGACCCTGTCCTTCCAAAACCACTGAATTGCCCGAACCTAGCTTCCTATCCGAGATCAGAGCAGACTAAAAAGCTTACAGCACCTGGTATTCCCAGGCGGTCTCCCATCCAAGTACTAACCAGGCCCGACCCTGCTTAGCTTCCGAGATCAGACGAGATCGGGCGCGCTCAGGGTGGTATGGCCGTAAGCGAGGCTGCTGCTGCTGTGAAAAGTGGGCTATTTAAAAATTCAGCCAGTGTATCAGTACAGTAGTGAAAAAAAAAAGCTTACAGCACCTGGTATTCCCAGGCGGTCTCCATCCATCCAAGTACTAACCAGGCCCGACCCTGCTTAGCTTCCGAGATCAGACGAGATCGGGGGCGCGCTCAGGGTGGTATGGCCGTAAGCGAGGACTGCTGTGAAAAGTGGGCTATTTAAAATTCAGCCAGTGTATCAGTCAGTAGTGAAGAAAAAAAAGCTTACAGCACCTGGCATTACAGCACCTGGTATTCCCAGGCGGTCTCCCATCCAAGTACTAACCAGGCCCGACCCTGCTTAGCTTCCGAGATCAGACGAGATCGGGCGCGCTCAGGGTGGTAAAATGGTATCAGTACAGTAGCGAAAAAAGGCTGCTGTATTCCCAAAAGTACTAACCAGGGGCTATTTAAAATGGCCGTCAGCCAGTGTAAAATTCAGCCAGTGTATCAGTAGTAGTGAAAAAAAAGCTTACAGCAACCAGTGTATCAGATCAGTAGTGAAAAAAAAGCTTACAGCACCTGGTATTCCCAGGCGGTCTCCCCATCCATCCAAGTACTAACCAGGCCCGACCCTGCTTAGCTTCCGAGATCAGACGAGATCGGGCGCTCAGGGTGGTATGGCCGTAAGCGAGGCTGCTGTGAAAAGAGGGCTATTTAAAATTCAGCCAGTGTATCAGTACAGTAGTGAAAAAAAAGCTTACAGCACCTGGTATTCCCAAAAAAGCTTACAGCACCTGGTATTCCCAGGCGGTCTCCCATCCAAGTACTAACCAGGCCCGACCCTGCTTAGCTTCCGAGATCAGACGAGATCGGGCGCTCAGGGTGGTATGGGCGTAAGCGAGCGACTGCTGCTGAAAAGAGGGCTATTTAAAATTCAGCCAGTGTATCAGTACAGTAGTGAAGAAAAAAAAAAGCCAAATCAGTACAGTAGTACAGCACCTGGTATTCCCAGGCGGTCTCCCATCCAAGTACTAACCAGGCCCGACCCTGCTTAGCTTCGAGATCCGAGATCAGAGATCGGGCGCGCTCAGGGTGGTATGGCCGTAAGCGAGGGCTGCTGTGAAAAGAGGGCTATTTAAAATTCAGCCAGTGTATCAGTACAGTAGTGAAGAAAAAAAAAGCTTACAGCACCTGGTATTCCCAGGCAGTCTAGAAGAAAAAAAGAAAAAGCTTACAGCACCTGGTATTCCCAGGCGGTCTCCCATCCAAGTACTAACCAGGCCCGACCCTGCTTAGCTTCCGAGATCAGACGAGATCGGGGGCGCTCAGGGTGGTATGGCCGTAAGCGAGGACTGCTGTGAAAAGTGGGCTATTTAAAACTCAGCCAGTGTATCAGATCAGTAGTGAAGAAAAAGCCAAAAGCTTACAGCACCTGGTATTCCCAGGCGGTCTCCCATCCAAGTACTAACCAGGCCCGACCCTGCTTAGCTTCCGAGATCAGACGAGATCGGGCGCGCTCAGGGTGGGGTGGTATGGCCGTAAGCTGTGGAGGGCTGCTGTGAAAAAGTGGGCTATTTAAAATTCAGCCAGTGTATCAGTAGTATCAGATCAGTAGTGAAGAAAAAAGCTTACAGCACCTGGTATTCCCAGGCGGTCTCCCATCCAAGTACTAACCAGGCCCGACCCTGCTTAGCTTCCGAGATCAGACGAGATCGGGCGCGCTCAGGGTGGTATGGCGAGGGCTGCTGTGAAAAGAGGGCTATTTAAAATTCAGCCAGTGTATCTGTGAAAAAAAGGGCTATTTAAAATTCAGCCAGTGTATCAGATCAGTAGTAAAGAAAAAAGCTTACAGCACCTGGTATTCCCAGGCGGTCTCCCATCCAAGTACTAACCAGGCCCGACCCTGCTTAGCTTCCGAGATCAGACGAGATCGGGCGCGCTCAGGGTGGTATGGCCGTAAGCGAGGGCTGCTGTGAAAAGAGGGCTATTTAAAATTCAGCCAGTGTATCAGTACAGTAGTGAAGAAAAAGCCAAAAACAGCAGTATTCCCACCTGCGCTCAGGGTGGTATGGCCGTAAGCGAGGGCTGCTGTGAAAAGAGGGCTATTTAAAATTCAGCCAGTGTATCAGTACACAGCACAGCACCTGGTATTCCCAGGCGGTCTCCCATCCACCTGCTTAGCTTCCGAGATCAGACGAGATCGGGCGCGCTCAGGGTGGTATGGCCGTACCTGCTGTTCCCAGTCTTTAAAATTCAGCCAGTGTATCAGTACAGTAGTGAAGAAAAAAAAGACAGCACCTTAGTATTCCGAGATCGGTCTCCCATCCAAGTACTAACCAGGCCCGGGTGGCTTAGCTTCCGAGATCAGACGAGAGAGCGAGGGCTGCTGTGAAAAGGGTGGGCTATTTAAGACTGCTGTGAAAAGTGGGCTATTTAAAATCAGCCAGTGTAGTGATCAAGTGAAAAAAAGCCAAAAGCTTACAGCACCTGGTATTCCCAGGCGGTCTCCCATCCAAGTACTAACCAGGCCCGACCCTGCTTAGCTTCCGAGATCAGACGAGATCGGGCGCGCTCAGGGTGGTATGGCCGTAAGCGAGGGCTGCTGTGAAAAGAGGGCTATTTAAAATTCAGCCAGTGTATCAGTACAGTAGTGAAGAAAAAAGCTTACAGCACCTGGTATTCCCAGGTATCTCCCATCCAAGTGAAAAAAAAAAAAGCTTACAGCACTGGTATTCCCAGGTCTCCCATCCAAGTCTCCCATAGCTTCCCAAGTACTAACCAGGCCCGACCCTGCTTAGCTTCCGAGATCAGACGAGATCTGGTATTCCCAGGCGTCTCCCTCAGGGTGGTATCCGAGATCAGGGCTCAGGGTGGTATTTAAAATTCAGCTGCTGTGAAAAGTGGGCTATTTAAAATTCAGCCAGTGTATCAGTACAGTAGTGAAGAAAAAAGCAAAAAGCTTACAGCACCTGGTATTCCCAGGCGGTCTCCCATCCAAGTACTAACCAGGCCCGACCCTGCTTAGCTTCCGAGATCAGACGAGATCGGGGGCGCGCTCAGGGTGGTATGGCCGCGAAGCGAGGACTGCTGTGAAAAGTGGGCTATTTAAAACTCAGCCAGTGTATCAGATCAGTAGTGAAGAAAAAGCCAAAAGCTTACAGCACCTGGTATTCCCAGGCGGTCTCCCATCCAAGTACTAACCAGGCCCGACCCTGCTTAGCTTCCGAGATCAGACGAGATCGGGGCGCTCAGGGGGGTATGGCCGCGAAGCGAGGACTGCTGGGTGGTATATTTAAAATTCAGCCAGTGTATCAGCTGCTGTGAAAAGTGGGCTATTTAAAACTCAGCCAGTGTATCAGATCAGTAGTGAAGAAAAAAAAAGTACCAGTGTAGCTTCCGAGATCAGTAGTGAAGAGCTGCTGTGAAAAAGCTTACAGCACCTGGTATTCCCAGGCGGTCTCCCATCCAAGTACTAACCAGGCCCGACCCTGCTTAGCTTCCGAGATCAGACGAGATCGGGCGCGCTCAGGGTGGTATGGCCGTAAGCGAAGGCTGCTGTGAAAAGAGGGCTATTTAAAATTCAGCCAGTGTATCAGTACAGTAGTGAAGAAAAAAGCTTACAGCAAAGGCGGTCTCCCATCCAAGTACTAACCAGGCCCAGTAGCTTCCGAGTACTGCTGTGAAAAAGTGGGCTATTTAAAATTCAGCCAGTGTATCAGATCAGTAGTGAAGAAAAAAAGCTTACAGCACCTGGTATTCCCAGGCGGTCTCCCATCCAAGTACTAACCAGGCCCGACCCTGCTTAGCTTCCGAGATCAGACGAGATCGGGCGCGCTCAGGGTGGTATGGTATGGCCGTAAGCGAGGCTGCTGTGAAAAGAGGGCTATTTAAAATTCAGCCAGTGTATCAGTACAGTAGTGAAGAAAAAAGCCAAAAGCTTACAGCACCTGGTATTCCCAGGCGGTCTCCCATCCAAGTACTAACCACCCTGCTTAGCTTCCGAGATCAGACGAGATCGGGCGCGCCAGGCCCGCTATTTAAAATTCCCAGTGCTACAGCACCTGGTATTCCCGAGATCAAGTACTAACCAGGAGACCGGGCTTAGCTTCCGAGATCAGGAGATCGGGCGCGCTCAGGGTGGTATGGCGAGCTGCTGTGGCTGCTGTGAAAAGAGGGCTATTTAAAATTCAGCCAGTGTATCAGTACAGTAGTGAAAAAAAAAAGCTTACAGCACCTGGTATTCCCAGGCGGTCTCCCATCCAAGTACTAACCAGGCCCGACCCTGCTTAGCTTCCGAGATCAGACGAGATCGGGGCGCTCAGGGTGGTATGGCCGTAAGCGAGGCTGCTGTGAAAAGGGCTGCTGTGAAAAGGGCTATTTAAAATTCAGCCAGTGTATCAGTACAGTAGTGAAGAAAAAAAAAAAAAAGCTTACAGCACCTGGTATTCCCAGGCGGTCTCCCATCCAAGTACTAACCAAAAAAAGCTGAGCTGCTGTGAAAAGAGGGCTATTTAAAATTCAGCCAGTGTATCAGTACAGTAGTGAAAAAAAAAGCTTACAGCACCTGGTATTCCCAGGCGGTCTCCCATCCAAGTACTAACCAGGCCCGACCCTGCTTAGCTTCCGAGATCAGACGAGATCGGGCGCGCTCAGGGTGGTATGGCCGCGAGAGCTGCGAGGGCTGCTGTGAAAAGAGGGCTATTTAAAATTCAGCCAGTGTATCAGTACAGTAGTGAAGAAAAAGCCTTACAGCACCTGGTATTCCCAGGCGGTCTCCCATCCAAGTACTAACCAGGCCCGACCCTGCTTAGCTTCCGAGATCAGACGAGATCGGGCGCGCTCAGGGTGGTATGGCCGTAAGCGAGCTGCTGTGAAAAGAGGGCTGCTGTGAAAAGAGGGCTATTTAAAATTCAGCCAGTGTATCAGATCAGTAGTGAAGAAAAAAGCTTACAGCACCTGGTATTCCCAGGCGGTCTCCCATCCAAGTACTAACCAGGCCCGACCCTGCTTAGCTTCCGAGATCAGACGAGATCGGGCGCGCTCAGGGTGGTATGGCCGTAAGCGAGGACTGCTGTGAAAAGTGGGCTATTTAAAACTCAGCCAGTGTATCAGATCAGTAGTGAAGAAAAAAGAAAAAAGCTTACAGCACCTGGTATTCCCAGGCGGTCTCCCATCCAAGTACTAACCAGGCCCGACCCTGCTTAGCTTCCGAGATCAGACGAGATCGGGCGCGCTCAGGGTGGTATGGCCGTAAGCGAGGCTGCTGTGAAAAGAGGGCTATTTAAAATTCAGCCAGTGTATCAGATCAGTAGTGAAGAAAAAAAAAAAGCTTACAGCAAAAGCTTACAGCACCTGGTATTCCCAGGCGGTCTCCCATCCAAGTACTAACCAGGCCCGACCCTGCTTAGCTTCCGAGATCAGACGAGATCGGGCGCTCCCTCAGGGTGGTATGGCGAGATCAGACGAGATCGGGCTGCTGCTGTGAAAAGAGGGCTATTTAAAATTCAGCCAGTGTATCAGTACAGTAGTGAAGAAAAAAAAAGCTTACAGCACCTGGTATTCCCAGGCGGTCTCCCATCCAAGTACTAACCAGGCCCGACCCTGCTTAGCTTCCGAGATCAGACGAGATCGGGGCGCTCAGGGTGGTATGGCCGTAAGCGAGAGCTGCTGTGAAAAGAGGGCTATTTAAAATTCAGCCAGTGTATCAGTACAGTAGTGAAGAAAAAAGCTTACAGCACCTGGTATTCCCAGGCGGTCTCCCATCCAAGTACTAACCAGGCCCGACCTGCTTAGCTTCCGAGATCAGACGAGATCGGGCGCGCTCAGGGTGGTATGGCCGTAAGCGAGGGCTGCTGTGAAAAGTGGGCTATTTAAAATTCAGCCAGTGTATCAGATCAGTAGTGAAGAAAAAAGCTTACAGCACCTGGTATTCCCAGGCGGTCTCCCATCCAAGTACTAACCAGGCCCGACCCTGCTTAGCTTCCGAGATCAGACGAGATCGGGCGCGCTCAGGGTGGTATGGCCGTAAGTAAGCGAGGCTGCTGTGAAAAGAGGGCTATTTAAAATTCAGCCAGTGTATCAGTGTAGTCAACAGTAGTGAAGAAAAAGCTTACAGCACCTGGTATTCCCAGCTTACAGCACCTGGTATTCCCAGGCGGTCTCCCATCCAAGTACTAACCAGGCCCGACCCTGCTTAGCTTCCGAGATCAGACGAGATCGGGCGCGCTCAGGGTGGTATGGCCGTAAGCGAGGACTGCTGTGAAAAGAGGGCTATTTAAAATTCAGCCAGTGTATCAGTACAGTAGTGAAGAAAAAAGCTTACAGCACCTGGTATTCCCAGGGAAAATCAGAATATGCTAACGGTCATGTTGTGTGATATGGTGCGAGGTTTTAAAAACTAACTAAATGTACTGTTTTGCCAAATTATGAAAGAATCAGTCTTCTTTCATAATTGTTTTATTTAGTTCTCAGGGCTGGCCTGCTGTTCTGTAAAATAAAGTGGGAGCATTTTTGATAGGAGATACTGGTCTATCAAAACATGCTACTCCTTATGTTTTTAAGATGTCAGGAGCAGTGTATTCTGTAATAGCATCTTCAAGACATTACAGAATATCTCAACATGCTCCTCATATTCATACAGTGGATATGCAGTGATTAATGGTGTAAAATATAACTTGTTTGCATTGGGAGCATTATTTGATATGGAATATTGGTCTATGAAAACATGCTACTCCTGAATTCTGTGAGAAGACATTATTACAAAGTATCTCAACATACTCCTCATATTCATACAGTGTATATGCATTAGGTACAGTGACATGCTAAAGTTTGGTAACCCCTTGCAGAATCTGTGAAAATGTGAATAATTTTAACTAAATAAGAAAGTTTATACAAATGCGTGTTTGTATTAAATACTGTCCTGAGTAAAATATTTGACATAAAAGATGTTTATGTATAGTCCACAAGACAAAAAAAAAATGGCTGAAATTATTAAAATAACCCCCTTCAAAAGTTTGGGAACCCTTGGTTCTTTATACTGTGTGTGATTACCTGGATGATCTACGACTGTTTTTTGTTTTGTTTGGTGATGGTTGTTCATGAGTCCCTTGTTTGTTCTGAACAGTTAAACTAAGCACTATTCTTCATAAAAATCCTCCAAGTCCTGGAGATTCTTCAGTTTTCCATCATCTTTTACATATTTAAATGATTTTTATTAATGATTTTGAGATTCATCTGTTCACACTGAGGACAACTGAGGGGCTCAAATGCAACTATTACAGGATGAAGATAACAGGATGAAGATCTCCAAATTGTACTTATTTTGTTGAAATATATATATTTTTTCCATTTAGTACTGCCCGTTGGAAGCAACAGAAGATACTTGCATGTTTCCCGGAAGACAAATTCATTACAATTTACCTTGATCTTCAAATTTGTTTTCATCGTGTTTCCTTCTGGAGCATCACTGAATGTTTGAACCTTTTTTAATAGTTGTGTTTGAGCCCTTTAATTGTCCTCAGTGGTGACTTAAGTCAATCATTATCTTTATTCCAGTATAAGTAACATCCATACTACTGCCACACAGGTGGCTTTACTATGTGGTATCACAAAGTTTTTAATAGCCATTAAAACTAAAACACAAAAGATTTGAACAGGCAAAAATGTATTGTGTGGTACCCCTTGACCCAGTTGTCCATACGTTTAATCTGGCCCCATTGTTATAAGTCCCTAACTGTCAAAGCGTGATTTGCGGGGAATGAGGAGAAGGCGCGAAGAGATCCAGAACACGTAACTTTATTAAATAATCCAAAACGTGAACAGGAAAATGGATAGGAAACAGCAGGGAACCAAACACAAACACAATGTAAAGACTTCAAAATAAACCAGAGAGACTGAAACAGAACGAGCATGACAATACAAGAACCGACGATCAGACGTGGAACACATCAAACTTAAATACACTGACTAATAAGGGGAGGACAGGTGAAAACAATCAAACAGTGACATCATAATTAGAAACGGAACAGGAAAAGACCAAATAAGGGCATACATGGGAAAAAAAAAAAAAAAAAAAAAAAAAAAAACACAAAACAGTCCAAAAGGGTGTGACACTAACTTCACACCCTT
>NW_026128749.1:0-7037 GCF_022985175.1 Labeo rohita
TGCAGTGCAATTGAAAATGAAATGCCAGTCTTTTGCCAAATAAGTGATGTACTTTTGGTTGACAATCACATTTATCTATTGGCAAACAATCTATTTACAGAGAATTTTGATGAGCACTTTCATGCATTCAGAGTACTGTGAAGTGAGGAAAGGTGTATCTTACAAATGTCAGAGATCAGATTTTATAAACCATTTGATATTCAAAGTTCCTACAGTGTTGCAGATGAAAGTTTGTATATAATACCTTCTTTTGTAATGTTTTAATTCAACTTAAACTTAAAAATAAACAAGTTGATGGAAATTATTTGTTGTGATGGAGTTCATTTAACTATGTTTGAAGTTTATTTAACAGTGTAAGTAATTCTATCCACCTAAAACATGCAACTCTGAACAGTGTTGTTTTTTTGTTTTTTTTCTGTATTCCTTTTAGTGTTATTTTAACACTTTTGTAGAGTCAAATAAGGAACTCTGGTGTTAAATGTGTAACTATTTAGCAAGTGTTAATTTAACTCCAGAGAGTGTGGAGCTATATAAACTCTGAAAAGGTGTTGAAATCAACTCTGTGAGAGTTAATTTAACACTGGACTTTTTGCTGTGTATGTAAAAAGTTCTGAAGAGTTAGGATAATGCACTTCAAATGCACTCTGTCTCTCTCTGTCTCTGTCTCTGTCTCTCTCTCTCTCTCACACACACACACACAGCCACTCAACTACCCCCAGTCACACTTACACACACACACATACAGACATTTAATCCCTTCTCCCAACACAAAGTTAAAGTGAGAGAGTTAGAGTGAGATCAGATGTTTAATAGTTTTTTAATTTTCTATTTTTTGTAGACTATTTTATATCGATGGAACTAAGCATTTATTTCTCAGAATGACTAGTTCTAGGCATGTAAAAAGTTCTATAAGTGTACTGAGTTTCACATGTATACATGCAAGTGTGTGTGAGCTATACATCAAGTTTTCAGACAATTTTCCAGGGGGCACCGTAGAGCCCCTGTGCCACGCCTGGGTCCCAGTCTCTGCGACGTCCTCATGACCACAGATTCCAGCATGTGTGCCAATTTTCAAGAATTTTTGAGCACGTTAAGGCCCCCCAAAACCCCCGAATAGTCAAAAAAAAATTACAAAAAATAATAATAAATATAGCTGCAAGCAGCAATGACGGGCCCTCGCCGGCAGCGCATCCGCAACCCTGGTGCCATCAGAAAAACGGTGCCCAGTGGGCACATGCATTGACAATAACCCTGTGGCAGTTTGGATTGAAGGGTTACAGCAATCAAAGGGTTAAAAGCAAAATGCTTTTAAATCATTCTGATAGACTAAGAATCAGCAGAAAAAGATTCCTTATCCTATGAGGTCATCTTGTGTTCATCCTTGGTATTACAGTCTTCATCTGCCAATTTACATGTGTGATATTTTAAATGTTTTTGCGGTCTCTGAAAACATGATAAACATATTTCGTAAGAACGACTTGTTTTTCATATATGAAAAGTTGTGAAGAGTTAGGATAATGCACTTTAAATGCACTCTCTCTCTCTCTTTCTCTCTCTCTCACAGAGCCACCAACCCCCACTCTCACCACTGACCCTTACACACACACTTAACATACACAGCTAGAGTGAGAGAGTGAGAGTGAGATCAGATGTTTAGTAGTTTTTAATTTTTCTATTTTTAGTAGACTATTATTGAAGGAACTAAGCATTTATTTGTCAGAATGACTAGTTCTATGTATGTAAAAAGTGAAGTGAAGTGTTTGGATGCTTTATTTTAAAGATATCAGAAAGTTAAGGTTCTGTTTTTTACTGCTACTTTAATAAATCACTACGTCAAAACCGTTCAAGATGAAAAACTGAGCAGTAAACAGACAGACTCAAAAGATTTCCAATCCTATCAGTGAGAAAGGGTAAGATGTATTTAAACATTAATGACTTTTCCTTTAAAGATAAAAAAAAAAAAATAATGTTCTTTAAGCATTTATACAATAATTATGTAAAAGTATTTTGACAGTGCAGTACATATCAACAGTACATATATTAAGATATATGATAGTTTTAATGTTTTTGGGCCTTCTGTACGAGATAAGCTTATGAAACTAACCATGTTTCCTAAGAATGACTTGTTCCTCATATGTAAAAAGTTTTAAAGAGTTAGAATAATGCACTTTAAAGATATTTGAAAATTACTGTTACTTTCATAAATCACCATGTCAACACCATTCAAAATATCCAAAATCTGCTCTCAATTTAACATCTTCAGTATGTTGGCATCATGTTGACAAAGTTTGGTGTGAACTTGTTTCTGCTTTGAGGAGTATGAATTTATTTATAGCCTGATTTTTCCAAAAATCCATATTCAAATCAAAACAGCAGACTTCCTGTTGGTCGTAGCTAATGGGTGTAAAATAGAAAGTTAGAAAGGCTTGATGAGAACAATATACGTACTGAGTTTGTTGTCTGTAACTAAAACTAACCCCCCTACTTTTGACAAAAGGTGGCGCTATAGAGTGCCTCCTCCACACCCATTTATGAGCTTTTGCCAGTGTCTAACTACCATTAATACTGATGTGTGTTGAGTTTCATGAAAATCTAAGCTTATTAAGTGCCCCAAAAACACAGGAAACGAATGTTAAAGTTTGACACGTTGCCGTGGCAACAGCATTTAGTACATTAACAACCCCTTTACAGATTCTCATCGGCCGTGTTTTGACATTATTCTGATGAAGTTAGAGTTTTATGTGTATACATGCAAGTATGTGCGGGATATACATCAAGTTTTCAGACTGTGTTCCAGGGGGTGCTGTCAAGCCCCTGCGCCACGCCCGGGTCCCCGTCTCTGCGGTGTCTTAATGACCGCAGATTCCAACGTTTGTGCCAATTTTCAACAGTTTTTGAGCACGTTAAGGCCCCCCAAACCCCCCAAACGACTAAAAAAAATTAATAAAATATAAAATAATAATTATAGCTGCAAGCAGCGATGACGGGCCCTCGCCGCCAGCGCATCCGCAACCCTGGTGCCATCAGGAAAACGGTGCCCAGCGGGCACATGCATTAACAGTATCCCTGTACCAGTTTGGATTGAAGGGTTACAGCAATGAAAGGGTTAAAATCAAAATGCTTTTAAGTCATTCTGATACAATGAGACTGAGATAGGCTTAGAGTTAAAAAGATTCCTTATCCTATGAGGTCATCTTGTGTTCATCCTTGGTATTAAAGTCTTCATCTGCCAGTTTACAAGTGTGATATTTCAAATGTTTTTGCGGTTTCTGAAAACATGCCAAACATTTTTCCTAAGACTTGTTTTTCATACGTAAAAAGTTGTGAAGAGTTAGGATAATGCACTTTAAATGCACTCTATCTCTCTCTGTCTCTCACACACACACACACACACACAGCCACTCAACTACCCCCAGTCACACTTGCACACACACATACACACAGTTAAACCCATCCCCAGACACAGAGTTTAAGTGAGTGAGATCAGATGTTTAATAGTTTTTTAATTTTCTATTTTTAGTAGACTATTTTATAGCGATGGAAGTAAGCATTTATTTCTCAGAATGACTAGTTCTATGTATGTAAAAAGTTTTAAAGTGTTTGGATGCTGCATTTTAACCCTCTGGGGTCGAAAAACGCGCCAGCGCAGTTTGTGGACGTTTTTCTGAAAACGCCAAAAAGAACTTAAATTTCTCCGTCATTTTTGATCGTACAGATAAGAGCAATACATCAATGGAATCTGTAAGGAATTCACTTTTAGTTGTGTACACTCATAGTAACAACAACACTCTGTGGTTTTGTGAAATAAAGCAAACATACAGCAATAAAGCAAACATACAGGGTATGCAGTCTGCCGCGTTGTTCTCTGTGATCGTCATTAAGAAATGCGTCACTAAAATGAACTAAAACTCAGCGAATACTCCACACAGAGACATGAGAGAGATATCTATAGAAAGCCTGATATGTCTACTTTTAAATGGAGCAAGTCTTATCGAAAAAAAATATCATGTGTTAAAGTAATCTGTATGAAACCAACCCCATGTCCAGTCTTTCTCGTCAGACCTAATTATTTTAATTTGATCACGCCCATGAGCTACTTTCGGTTTGTTATTATAATCAGCCACGTGGAGGCGCAAGCGGCGAACCGCCCACATCAACGGAAACAAAGCGGGAGACTTCACTTCATTGTTCATCTCGGCTACTTGCATCTTGTTACTGGAAAAAGACGCGCTGTGAGGAGAAAGATTCATATTTCCCTCAGAGGAAGACCGCGATGCGACACACGGCGAGATCCACCGAAAGAGTAAGTCTTTCTTTTATTAACCTACTTACGTTAGTTGTTGTGTTACTGTGATATAACTTATACACATTATAGTTATAGTAGTTAGATTTTTTCCAAACTATAATTCCTGACTACATATGCAATCAAGTGAAACGTTATGAAGTGTTTCATTTCACTGCATCGAAATGTTTGACGACGCCAGGATGTTTTTAATGTTCTATAAAATAAAAATCACGCGATATAAAAGTAATAGTGTTTACACTGTAACACTGAATGATAGGTTGTTTAGACCAAACTATTGTCATACACTCTGTTCACGAATAGATGT
This sequence comes from Labeo rohita, assembly GCF_022985175.1. Lineage (NCBI taxonomy): Eukaryota > Metazoa > Chordata > Actinopteri > Cypriniformes > Cyprinidae > Labeo > Labeo rohita. The sequence continues at coordinate 4,611 of NW_026128749.1, forward strand.
TTATGACGTGCTTAATAATAATACATTAGTTTCTCAGACATAAATGGCTTTGTATTGTATAAGACATACAAATAATGCTTGTGTTTATGACTATAAAATCATATTTATTTATTTATCGTATAACAATAGGATACTATTAGTTTACTATTAATATTATGTTAATGAATAGATATTTAACGTGCTAAACAATAATAATTAGTTTCTCAGATATAAAATGCCATTTTTTAAAGATGGTATAAAGCATGTGTGAGTCTATGACTACAAAATCATACTATATGTATATATTACAGATGCTCCTGATATTAACATGCTTACAGATGTTTTTTTTTTCTCTCTAGTGATCTGATTCTTGCACCACAGATGAATGCTACATGAAGAGTACTGTACCAACATCAGATGTTCAACTACACTGATTTTTTTTTCATTGTGAAACAATTTCCTGGACTACTGATGATGAGTTTTGTTTCTTAAATCCATGGAAAGAAGCAGCAATCACTTAAATATCAGGTATAATTTACTTGTTTCACTTGTTGAACAGAATTCAGAAAACAGTTTTCAGGAATGACACAAAGTCTCTTCACGTCTCTATGGTTAGATCAGTGTAGTCAATAATGTGCTTTTAACCTTCATTATGTATGTTTTGATGATACTGTGTTGTAAATAAAATACAAATAGTCTAAAACTCCATTCTCTGAATCTCTCATTGTTTCTACCTGACAGTCAGAGTCTCACTGATGGGCCATTAGAGGAGGGTCTTTTGTCTCTTTTGTGTGAATCACTATATATTCATGGTCGTTGTCACTCCCTCGCATATTCCCTTTCAGTCACAAAACATGTTTTAGAAAATTTAAATCAATATATTGTTTTCTGTAAACGCGTGAATGAGATGATTTTCACATTTTTATGTAGAAAAAACTCTAGACAACCACATCCAATTCTCAAAAGTCTTGTGAACTAATGTTCTGAATGTGTTTCATGGTCTTATTTCAGTGACTTAAAGATTTTAGTTTCTCACTAACCACGCATAAATGTTGTTTTCTCAAAAACACAAACATGTACATTAATGTTGCTTACATATTATTGTAGCCCAGTTTGTGCTGATTACAATGTAATCAGACTTTAGCCATTAATATGTTTTTAAGATACTGAAAAAAGCACAAATGTGAGGGCATGTCAAAACTTCTCCAGGGCCCCAAAACACCCTCAGACCCCAGAGGGTTAAAATTACGGTTATGTTTTTTAGTGCTACTTTAATAAATCACCATAAATCAACCGTTCAAGATATCCGCTTGCAATTTAACATCTTCAGTATGTTGGCATCATGTTGACAAAGTTTGGTGTGAACTACTTACTCCTGTTTGGAGGTGTATGAATTTATTTATAGCCTTATTTATAACCGTTCGAGCTATCAAAAATCCCTCCGCACTTTAGCATCCCCAATGTCTTGAGGTCATGCTGACCAAGTTTGGAGGCCGTCGGAATAAAGGCCTCAGAGGAGTATATCAAATTCTAGAGCATGCGCTTTTTAAACAGCCTTGAATAGCTCACTTCCTGTTGGAATTAACTAATGACATAGAGTGTGTGAGTTGTTCGGCTCAGTGAGATCTACATGTGTATCGAGTTTCATATGTATATGTGCAAGTATGTGCGGGATATACATCAAGATTTCAAATGTGTTCCAGGGGGCGCTGTAGAGCCCCTGTGCCACGCCCGGGTCCCAGTCTCTGTGGCATCCTAATGGCCGGAGATTCCAATGTGTGTGCCGATTTTCAAGAGTTTTTGAGCACGTTAAGGCCCCCAAAACACCACAGAAGGTTGAAAGAAAAAAAAAATAAATAAAAATAATAATAAATATAGCTGCAAGCAGCGATGGACAGGCCCTCGCCGCCAGCGCATCCGCAACCCTGGTGCCATCAGAAAAATGGTGCCCAGCGGGCACATGCATTGACAGTTAATCCCATCCCCCGACACAGAGTTAGAGTGAGAGAGAGTGAAATCAGATGTTTAATAGTTTTTTAATTTTCTAATTTTAGTAGACTATTTTATATCGATGGAAGTAAGCATTTATTTCTCAGAATGACTAGTTCTATGTATGTAAAAAGTTTTGAAGTGTTTGGATGCTGCATTTTAAAATTACGGTTATGTTTTTTTTACTGATAGAAAAAAATAAAAAAATCACCATAAATCAACCGTTCAAGATATCCCAAATCCGCTGGCAATATAACATCTTCAGTATGTTGGCATCCTGTTGACAAAGTTTGGTGTGAACTACTTATTCCTGCTTGGAGGAGTATGAATTTGTTTATAGCCTGATTTTTCCAAAAATCCACATTCAAATCAAAATAGCAGACTTCCTGTTGGTCGCAGCTAATGGGTGTAAATTAGAAAGTTGTCCGGCTTGATGAGAACAATATACATACCAAGTTT
>NW_026128750.1:0-7032 GCF_022985175.1 Labeo rohita
GCCATACGGTCTTCCGACTGTCCGAATTCGCACCGTGCACGGCCGCCCTAAGTATTTGTATGCATCTCATATTGACAGCATTTACTTTTTAAAATAGTTATGTTTAACTGTGGGCAAAAGCTTAATGATTTTAAAGGGGTGATCAGATGCTAAGTTGACTTTTTCATGCTGTTTGAACATTGTGTGTTGGCAGTGTATGTACAAATCTGCCTATAATGATAAAAATCCATGCAGCGGTTTTTAATTAATCTGTAAAGATAATATCCCCTTTTTCAAATCGAGCCATTCTCAGATGCCTGTCGTTGTTGTGTCACACCGACAGAGGCCGCTCCCACAATAGTTGATTGACATGAGCGATTTACCTCGAATCAGCTGTCACAGTCCGCCCTCTTTGTTTCGATGCTGGAGCAGGGATGTAAGTTACACAAGAATATCTCCGATTGAGTGAGTTTGAGGTGTTGTGTTGCTGGATGTAATAATGGACACAGTGGTCGTCATTTACTCCCGACATCTGAGCTGCTGAAGATGCAGTAGATTACATTTGTTTGTGAAGGGAATGAGGCTCCCGATCTACATATATCCCGTCTATGTTGCGCGAATCATTCGTGATCAGCTTCACTTACAGCAGTGAGTATAAGCGTTTTTATGAATCTTTGCAATCGCCTGTCTTCTTATAACGTGGTAGTTAGGAAGTTTAGCGGCTACATGCGGCTAAAGTAAACAAAGACCGTCTTTCACAGAGAGAAGAGAGGGGCGGGGTGAGCAGAGCTCATTTGCATTTAAAGGAACAAGTAACCCTTGTTCCCTGAAGGAGGGGAAACGGAGACGTTACATATGAGAACTCGAACGAGAGACCAATCATCTCTGAGCCTTATTCAAAAGGCCAATGAACATTGGCGAGTGGTATTTGCATGCTGAGCCACTCCCCCGTACATACGGGTATATAAGATGGCGGCATGCAACCACTCATTCAGGTTTTCGCTGAGGAGCCGAGCCGCAGCCCGGCGTCGTGGCGGGGATGTAGGGTCGTGGCAGGGAACAGACCCATGGAACAGGCCACGACCCTGGGAACAGACCCATGGAACAGGCCACGACCCTGCACAGACCCACGTGCTGACAGGCAGACGTGTCAGCAGACGGATATGAACGTAACCTTCCCAACACCCTGAGGGCCGATAGAGGGGCCCCACAGGGATGCCAGTTGTTACTGAAGCAGGAGTTGGGGGGGTGGAGCACATGAGATCTCTACATGTGGAATGAAAGTAATTCAATATATCTATAGCTTTTAGAGATATATGAGGGAAACAGCGGCCTTCTGGCTGACCGTGGAAAAATACTGAGACATGTTGCCACAACCTGCTGGGCGAAGGAGACCCAGCCGGAGCACAGTTAGGCACTACTCCGCAGCTAGGCCTGACTGCAGGGCATGGAGGACCCAAGGTTCACCGGGGGGAACAACTGAGGGATATAGCGCACGGATCCCGTAGGAGTGGCGCAGCAAGCCGACACCAGCCGGTCTCCCGTTCACCTGATGTCTATGTTAAGACACGGGAGGACACGGCCTCGACGCGAAGGTTGTAGAACCTAGTGAAGGTATTAGGTGTTGCACAGCCCGCAGCTCTACAGATATCTGCTAGTGAGACGCCATGAGCCAACGCATAGGTTGAGGCAACACTCCTTGTGGAGTGGGCATGAACACCTAAGGGGCATGGCTCTCCCTGGTTTTGGTATGACAGGGAGATGGCATCTACCACCCAATGGGCCAACCTCTGTTTGGAGACAGCATTCCCTTTCTGCTGACCTCCAAAGCAGACAAAGAGCTGCTCGGTGTGTCTGAAGTGCAGAGTGCGGTCCACGTATATACGCAGGGCGCAAACTGGACACAGCAGCGCAGAGGCCGGGTCTGCCTCCTCCAGGGGCAGAGCTTGCAGGTTCACCACCTGATCGCAGAAAGGCGTGGTGGGAACCTTGGGCACATACCCGGGCCGGGGTCTCAGGATGACGTGAGAATCGCCGGGCCCAAATTCCAGGCACGTTTCGTCGACAGAGAAGGCTTGTAGGTCCCCTACCCTCTTGATGGAGGCCAGCGCGGTCAGGAGCGCTGTCTTAAGTGACAGATGTTTTAGCTCTACTGACGCAAGTGGCTCAAATGGGGCCTCCCGTAGACCTTGGTGGGCGATGGAGTGATCCCAAGAGGGTACGAGGTGCAGTCTGGGGGGATTAACCCTTCTCGCACCTCTAAGGAACCTCACGATCAGTTGGTGCTTACCAAGGGATGCTCCATCCACTGCATCGTGATACGCTGCGATGGCAGCAACGTACACTTTGAGAGTCGAAGGGGACAGCCTGCGCTCCAACTTCTCCTGCAGGAAGGAAAGCACTACTGCAATCGGACATCTCTGCGGGTCCTCTCCGTGAGAGGAGCACCAGTCGACGAACAGACCCCACCTCAGTGCATAGGCCTGCCTTGTAGAGGGAGCTCTAGACTGAGTGCTAGTCTCTATCACAGCCTGTGAAAGGCCGGAGAGGTCTGACGCGTCCCGTCCAGAAGCCAGATGTGCAGGTTCCATAGGTCGGGGCGCGGGTGCCAAATTGTGCCCATCCCCTGAGAAAGAAGGTCTTTCCTCAAGGGGATCTTCCAGGGAGGGGCTGCCGCGAGGGAAATGAGGTCTGGAAACCAGGTCCGGGTGGGCCAGTATGGCACAACCAGCAGAACCTGCTCCTCGTCCTCCCTGATCTTGCACAGAGTCTGTGCAAGGAGGCTCACTGGGGGAAAGGCGTACTTGGGCCCCGGAGGCCAGATGTGTGCCAGCGCATCCCTGCTGAGGGAGTAAAACAGCTGGCAGTGGGAGGATTCGGGAGGCAAACAGATCTATCTGGGCCTTGCCGAAATGGCTCCAAATCAGCTGGACTATCCTGCCAGAGGGGGGATAAGGCAGCTTCCATGACTTTCGTGAAGACACAGGGAGAGAGGAACAGGCCAAATGGAAGCACTTTGTACTGATACGCTCGACCCTCGAAAGCAAACTCCAGGAAGGGTCTGTGTCGAGGTAGAATCGAGACGTGAAAGTACGCGTCCTTTAGGTCGATGGCTGCAAACCAATCCTGGCGACGAATGCATGTTAGCATGCGCTTCGTCATGAACATCTTGAACGGCAGCCTGAGAAGGAACTGATTCAGAGCTCGAAGATCCAGGATGGGTCTTAGCCCACCGCTCTTTTTGGGCATGATGAAGTAGGGACTGTAGAACCCTGACTTCATCTCACCTGGAGGGACAGGCTCGATTGCATCCTTCGCCAGTAGGACTGCAACCTCCGCACGCAGAACAGCGGCATGTGTGTCCGAGTGGACAGTAGTGGATAGGACGCCTCTGTACCTGGGCGGACGCCTGGCGAACTGAATCGCATAGCCGAGATGTACCGTCCGAATCAACCACCGCGAGGGGCTGGGAAGCTGAAGCCAGGCTCCCAGCCTGGTCGCCAGGGGAGTCAAGGGAGCGTTGACCGACGTGACTGCGGTGGGGCAGCCTGGGGGGGGGAGGGGAAGGGGACTGATCCCAGAAGGAAAAACGTGCTGGAGAAAAGTCTGACTGCACTGGGCAGCGCTTACCTTCTTCCCTGGTTCCCGCACTGGAGATATCGACCTCCGAGTCCGGATCCGAGGAGGCAAGGCGTCGCTCGAGAAGGGAACTCGGGGTCGGAACCCCAGAGGTGAGGAAATTGACTCTTTCTGTGAAATTGTGGGTACCGTCGACCCATAGGCCGACGGCAGCATTTGAGCACACAGCGGCTCCTGGCCCTCCACCGGGAGTGGAGACGTAGGTGTTGTCGTCCCCCAAAGAGCAATCTCCTCCACCTCTGGGTTGCCAGCGTCAGGGACGCTTCGCAGCTCTTCTGCGGGTGTTTCTGGCCGGTCCCTGAGACGCGGGCGGTACCGCACTCCCGCGGCCAGCTCGATGTCGAGCTGCCAATCTAGCATCGTGTGCCTCGGCAGGGGACGGAGCTGGTGTTTTAGGGGCCGCAGGGGGGCGCCCTCGGCGACAGGCAGGCGGAGGTTGAGGCCCCGAGGATGTGGTGGCACTGTTGCGGCAAAGTCCTCGACGGTGTCGCCGAATAGGCCGCCCTGGGAGATGGGAGCGTCGAGAAAGCGAGCTCAACAACTTGCCCCGGGAAGACGACGAGGGGAGCCTACTCGCGAACGAGCGGCGGGACTTCAACGTGGCCATGGCCAATGAACGCATGAACCATCCGTGAACGCTGCCTCAGCATGCTCTCGGCCCAAGCACGTGAGGCAGTGATCATGTCCGTCCAGCGAGGTGAGGAAACTACCACATCCGGAAGCACACGGCCGGAGAGACATACCGGGAAAATGTTTTCCACAGCCGTGAGAAATTTACTCTTTTAGATCCCGGTTTGCCCAGGGAGGAACCGCGGCACAACTGTGCACTCAAACGGGGCTGCTCGCTGGTATGCAAAGGCTTCTTGTTTGCTGTTAAAACAGCAGCCTGCAGGATCTCGCTGGCGGCTGCCAAACGCTCTTTTAGAAACAGCTCTTTTAGTTTTTGGCAGCACGCCAGCGGAGAGAGTACAACTTTACAGGAACTCTTTTTTTTTTTTTATATCCAGGCTTAGGACGAAGGCTCCGGCGAAAACCTGAATGAGTGGTTGCATGCCGCCATCTTATATACCCGTATGTACGGGGGAGTGGCTCAGCATGCAAATACCACTCGCCAATGTTCATTGGCCTTTTGAATAAGGCTCAGAGATGATTGGTCTCTCAGGCGAGTTCCCATATGTAACGTCGTAGTAAACGACTGAAGGGGACCACAAATGTCACAACAACTCCAAAGCCTGAACAATGTCTCAGGGTCAACTCCTGAAGGTCAAGCTCATAACTCATCTGTGCATTTGTGCTCAACACTGCAGCAAATTGTTTGTGAATCAAACTGATCCAGTTCAACTCACTGATTCAATGATCCAGTCACAGCAGCTGTCAAGTTATCAACACACTGAGTCCTATTGAAATGAGGCAAGAATCAAGAATAATATGATTCTCAGAGCTGAGGATTTTACTGATGAAGTGAAAATAAAGGTACTGTAATAATTAAATCCATAAGGAAGGGAACATTTTTAAATTACCATGAAAAAGTTTTTTGTACTGTTGAAAGAAGTCATTAAGGAAGTTTAGGTATTATTTCAATCTCATAACTGGAAAACTACATTACAAAATTCCAGGTTATTCAGGATGGTTGGGAACCCTGGGAACCCTGACTGTTTTCAGGTTTTTTGAGTAGGCTTTACCTACCTTGTGATCTTGGAGAAAATGCCACTGATACAATCACACTACAATACAGACAGGGGAAATATCTGCTAGCTATAGTTATGAGACACCAATTTATACACATACAGTGCCCTCCACTAATATTGGCACCCTTTGTAAATATGAGCAAAGGTGGCTGTGAAAATAAATCTGCATTGTTTATCCTTTTAATCTTTCATTCAAAAAATTCACAAAATTCTAACCTATCATTGAAGTAAAACATTGGAAAGCAGGGGGAAAATCTCACTATGACATAAATGTTTTTCCCTAGTTCATGTTGACCACAATTATTGGCACCCAATTATTGCAACGTCCTTTATTCAAGATAAAAGAGTTTTCTCCTTTAATGCCTGATGAGTTTGGAGAACACCTGACAAGAGATCAGAGACCGTTCCTTCATACAGAAACTCTTCAGATCCTTCAGTTTCCCAGCTCCATGCTGGTGCTTCTTCTTTTCAGTGCACCTTATGCATTTTCTATAGGGTTCAGGTCAGGGAACTGAGACAGCCATGGCAGCAGCCTCATTTTATGCTCACTGACACATTTTGTGTTGATTTTGATGTTTGATTTGGATCACTGTCCTGATGGAAGATCCAACCACAGCTCATTATAGAACTTCTAACAGATGCTGTCAGATTTAGATTTTTTATCTGTTGGTATTTGCTAGAATCCATGATGCCATGTATCTGAACAAGACGTCCAACGCAGAAAAATAAGCCCAAAACATTAAAGATCCAGCAGTATATTTAACCGTGGACATGGGGTACTTTTTGTACCAAACCCATTTGGTGGGTTTGCTGCCAGAAAGCTCTTTTTTTTTAGTTTCATCTGACCACAGAAGCCAGTCCCATTTGAAGTTCAAGTCGTGTCTGACAACTGAATATGCTGGAGTTTGTGTTTGAATGAGCAAGAAGGATTTTTCTTAAAACCCTCCTAAACAACAAGTAGTGATGTAGGGGATGTTTGAAATTTTTTTTTTTAGTCGTTTGACCCAAGACTCAACCAATCTCTGCAATTCTCCTGCTGTGATCCTTGGAGAGTCTTCGGACACTTAAACTCTTCTCCTCACCATGCATCAGGACGATATAGAAACACACTCTTTTTCAGGCATATTTGTAACATCTTTAGTTGACTGGAATTCTTAATTATTGTCCTAATGATGGAAATGGGACTTTTCAATGCTTTAGCTCTTTTCTTACAGCCACTTTCTATTTTGTGAAGCTCAACAGTCTTGTTCTGCACATCAGAACTACATTATTTGGTTTTATTCCTTGTGATAGATGATTAAGGGAATTTGGCCTTTGTGCTCCTCATATTTATAATCCTGTGAAACAGGAAGTCACAGCTGGACAATATTATACTCTAGTCATTCTAGTGTGCTAAATAAATGCAAATATGAATGGGAATATACTTCAGAGATATTTTATTCATTATAATTTCTAAGGGTGCCAATAATTGTGCCCACCATGCATTGGAGAAAAACATTTATTTCATAACGTAAGTTTCCCCTCACTTTTAATTGTTTTACGTCAATGAAAGGTTAGCATTTTGTGTTTTTAATGTAAGATCAAAAAGATAAAAAAGCAGATTTATTTTCATAGCCATCTTTGCTCATATTTACCAAGGGTGCCAATATTAGTGGAGGGCGCTGTATTTGAACATAGTGATCCAGTAAATGTGAATGTCAAACTTCAGTATGTTCAGTCAACAGTG
>NW_026128751.1:0-7031 GCF_022985175.1 Labeo rohita
CAAATTAATATATTTACTTTAATATTTACATATAAAGGAAATATATATGTAAATATAAAGGAAATAAATATATGTAAATATTTATAATAAAAATATATTTACATACACTAATATTTGAGCTCATTTACATATAAAGCAAATAAATATATTTAAATATTTATAATAAAAATATATTTACATATATGTAATATATGTGAAAAATATTAAAAAGGTCCAAAATCAAATATTTAAATGTTTTTGACATATATTTAAAATATATTTACATATAAGTATAAGGTCTATTTTCTTCTATTTAGTTTTAATACATTTAAATACATGGAAATGTATTTATTACTCATATATTTCAATCTATGTGACTTCCGTATGGGGAAGCTTTGTTAAAAGAGTTTGGCACAAAGTTGCCGAAATAATCGATATGTACAGCTCCGTCTTTCTTTTATCTGCGCTTACACTTTTTGGCGATTCTCTCACTCACAGTTTGCAATAGTGATGGGTCTTTCAGTCCACCTAAGTCGAGTCCGAGTCGAGTCCGAGTCTTTACCAATCGAGTCCGAGGACTCGAGTCCGAGTCCGAGTCCAAAGTCCAAAACTGTTTGTCAGTCGGACTCAAGTCCGAGTCCCAAAGGGCTGAGTCCGAGTCGAGTCCAGTCCGAGTCCGAGGAAACACTACTGTTTGTCAGTATCTTAACATTGCTTTAATACAGGGGTGCCAAAACTCGGTCCTAGAGGGAGGTGTCCTACAGATTTTAGCTCCAGCCCCAGTCATGCAACAGAAACACACCTGAATGTGACAGCTAGTGAAACAGGTTTTAGAATGTGAAAATTATGGGGTAATGTAGTAAATGTATCTTGGTAAATCTTGGTGAAAGGGACATTAAGAGCAGAAAATGCACCTCTTTTATTTCTGATTGTGGCTGTGTGTGTTTTGGGTTGTATATGACTTTTTTTTCTTGAATGAAAATGAGGCTGTGAGGGATAAACCTAGTCTTTAAAATGGCACACACTGTGTATAAAGCCCTACATATACTTTCCATAAGTCACAGCAAACTCACACCTGTTTTATTTTTGAATGCATTTATAGTTACATTAATTACAATAAATTACATTATATAAGGAATAATTGATGATGGGCCATTTAATTATTAGAAAATCATGTACACCCAAGATGGTTTTTGGACCCATAAAAACTGTTGCTGCAAAGATGTTAGAAAAATTATTTTTCTTTCAAGCTAGAAACTGCCACCATGTTTAAATAATAATAACTTCAATACAGAAAAAAACTAATCAACTAATGTAAGTAAAACATTCTCAAGCTCAAGGCAAGTAAACACTCCAAGTATTACTAACAAGCAAAAGTATTAATACATATATTAATCAAAAATACAAATGAAATAATATTTTTTAAAATAGTTTAAAAAAACAAAAAACAAAAACAGAATTGTAGGTTTTTTTGTAAGTTTTTTTTTTTATGTAGGTCTATATAAAGGCTATTACAAAAATAGACTAAAGACATTTCATGAAGTAATAAATGTTAAAATAAAACACTGCAAAATCTTCACTGTATACATTAAAGATAATTCTTATTACAGTTAATAAGTGATTCAGTCAAGAACAGTGAGTGATTTTCTCTTTTTCTTTTGTTGTTTGATTATTGTTTGACGTGGTCTGCTGCTGCAGGTTTACGCTGCTGTCGCTTTAAGATCTGACACACAGATCAAATATTTTGGCGCATCAGTATTTCTCCTGTTCAGGTTTACTTAAGACAAAACCGACGAGCATGTGTGTAGCAATAACAGAACCTATTAAAAGCGAAAGAGAACTCTGTATTCGCACACTGACTGAGAGGCGCGTTCTGTGATCGCGCTTTGAGTGTGTGCGCACTAGTGATGCGCGGATGGCGGTTATATCCGCGGGTCCGGTGGGTCGGGTAATAAAAAAAATGCATTCTGATTATTTGCGGGTGGGTCGCGGGTGGATGAGATGAATCAATAATGAGGCAAATATTAACTACATTTTCTAAAATATGAACCTGTTCTAAATACTTTTTCAGGCAAACGATTTCATTTTTGTGTGTGTGTCTGTGTGTTCACCTGTTCGAGAAGTTGTGACAGAAAAAAAGACATTCCAGATCAAGTTTGAAGGGAGTTACGCCTGTGTTAATGCTATTGAGTAGGGTAATATTTAGTGGTGTAGTGCAGTACCTGCGGATACCCATTTTTTAATCCGTCGGCTTTGCGTATACCCACTTCTAAATTCCCTCTGATGCGCATCATTCAGTAGTGTCCTGCATTAGCCAAAATCATGACAGGCCACCATTTCTAATTCAATCGTATGTGAATAAATGCAAATATTCGCTCAAAACACATAGTAAAGACGGTAGGGAATGTGGCGCCGGCTTCCTTTGAAATATGTTTGATGATTGCGCCTGACATGCGCCCGCGCCCGCTCCGTCCGCGCCAGCACCAGATTTGCCGAGTAGTAAAATTAACAATTATTATTGATTACTAATTTGAATCAGTACATTATAACGAAAACAATACCTTAAAAATGAAAAGAATTAGATTTTTATGATCTGAAATTTCTTAAACTGGGTGAACCCCTGTAATCTTTTGTCCAAGGATCCAGTAGACGTTCAAACACCCAATTGATTTCATCAGAGATTGCGGAGAGTCACGTCCAGATGTCAGTTAACGTTATTCTTTTTAGCGTGGCTTTGGCTTAAAAGCACGAACGATTAAGCTTATATAAGTGTGCAGCGATGTGCAGATCAGCTGAATCAATCTGCTGTTAAAAATGAACCATCCATTCATCATATCATCATGCAAAACTAAGAATTAGAATAATCGTAAACGACGATCGGGTGCGGGTCGGGTGCGGTTATCTAAATCAGAGAAAAATACAGGTGCGGGTGGGTGGCGGGCGGATAATTTATTTGAAGCTGCGGATTCGGGTGACGTTTGAGCTCATCCGCGCATCTCTAGTGCGCACATAAACCCGTCGGCTTTCAAGTAGCCTACTGGACAAGACTTTCGTGATAATGCATCGAGTCAGTGACATTTCCGTCAACTGTCTCTCTGGACGGACTCGGGATATTTTCCGAGTCCGAAAGGCTTGAGTCCGAGTCAAGTCCGAGTAAAAATGCATCCGAGTCCGTGACAAGTCCGAGTCGCCTAAAAATTGTACTCGAGACCGGACTCGAGTCCGAATGCGAGTCCGAGTACCCCAACGAGGTGAGCTAATCATGGACTAAAGACCCTGGTAAACAATGAATTAATCTTTTCTGTTTCTTATAGCATTATAGTTCTGTCTTGTTCGTGGTGTGATCAACATTTGTGTAAGCAGTAGATGTGTTAGGGAAGTAACACGTCACATTTTCATTATATTTTGCTAAAATGAACGAAATGAATGAAATGACTCAAAAAAAAAAAAAAAAAAAAAAAAAAAAAAAGATTCGTTCATTTTGCTGAACAAGACTCAAAGGTCCAAGTGGGTAAAATGATCTGAAATTCCCATCACTATTTTGCAAGCGTGAGGGGGAGGGCGGGTCCACCACCTTTTTGTAGCCAATCAAAATACCCTTAAACTACAACAACAACAAAAAATATTACTATATATATATATATATATATATATATATATATATATATATTCACTATATTGAACCAAATTTTAGTAAAAAAAAAAAAAAAAAGAGTCATCCCTGATCAGCAGACAGGTGAAAGTATGCATGTTATTTAGGGATGCACCGAAATGAAAATTCTTGGCCGAAACCAAAAACCGAAAAAGAGGAAACCAAGGCCGAAAACCGAAACACCGAAAGAAATTATGCCAATTATTAGTATCATAGCTACACTCTAAAAAATGCTGGGTTAAAAACAACCCAATTTGGGTTATTTTGGCAACCCAGCGCTGGGTAAAAAAGGGACGAACCCAACTCTGGGTTGTTTTGACCCAGCAAGTTGGGTTGAATTATTGCTTTTTTATGGTTTAAAATTACTACACTGCTAGGCTAAAATGAACCCAAAATTGAGCTAGGCATTAAATCTACAAATCTTGATCATTATAAAATCACTTTAACACACACAGAATGACTATCAAAAGATAAATGTTTATTAAAAACTACAACAAGAGAAAACATTCAAAAGTAACATGCATGTGAGAAGAAATGCAGAAAAAGTATGGCATTAGCAGGTACACAGTTTATAAATGAAGCACTGAACATCTGCTGACACAACATTAACACTGATATTATAACATTTAACACAAGCAGATGTGTAAAGTATTGTGAGCATGTGAATGAGTGTGAACTCCATTTCTAATAAACAACACACAACAAGCATTTAAAATTTTGTTTTTACAGACCATACACTGTTTGTTTCATAGTCCATGAACATAGAGAACATGCATTACTGCTAATTTTCATTATCTCTTTGAGACAATTCCTGCAGTCATGAAGAAGCTCCATTAGCTCAGCAAAGGCATACAACATCTTTTACATTATTCAGGGCGGCCTCCTCCTTTAAAACCACTGTTGCATCAGTTTGGGGGAAAGATCTTTTCTCCTCTTTGTCCAGCATTCATCCCAGTCACCACCTGTTCTTCATCAGTGGCCTAAAAGAGAAAAACAATTAAAAAAGAAAACATTTAGTTAAAATGTAACCATTTTCAAACAGAGGTGCATCCAGTTCTGTAAGGATATGTAACTAGACTGTTTTATAATTTCAGCCATATTGTGTGTTCCATATACGTCCGCTGCGTTCTCAAAACTCTGGCAATTTGATAATACCTAGAATATCAAAATCAACCGCGGGCGGGAGATCATTTTCTTATCTAGCGCCCAAACTCTGGAACAATCTACCCTACAATGTTCGGGACGCAGACACACTCTGTCAGTTTAAATCTAGATTAAAGACCCATCTCTTTAACCTTGCTTACACATAACAAATCCACATTCTTATAATTCAATCCGTTAAAGGATTGTTAGGCTGCACTAATTAGGTCAACCGGAACCGGGAACACTTCCCATAACACCCGATGTACTCGTGCATCGTCAGAAGAATGGCATCTACGCTAATACTAGTCTGTTTCTCTCTTATTCCGAGGTCACATTAACCACCAGATCCAGTCCGTATCCAGATCAGATGGTCACTGCAGTCCCCCGGATTCAGTCCGAACCCAGCCCAGATGGTGGATCAGCACCTAGAGACGACCTCTACAGCCCTGAATGTCAGCAGAGTCCACATCAACTAGATGAGCCCCAGAGACGGATCCACAGTGAAGACCACATCACCTAGACGGCTGTCGGCACAAGACCACAGGAACTTTTGGCCAGAGGAGAACTGGCCCCCTGACTGAGCCTGTTTTTTTTTCTCCATTTGTCACCGATGGAGTTTTGGTTCCTTGCCGCTGTCGCCTCTGGCTTGCTTAGTTGGGGACACTTTCTCTTAACACAATATTGCATTTTATTTTATTGTTTTTGATGAACTACCTTTACCTATAAAGTGAGTGTTTAATGTTGCCTTTGGCATTGTTGATGTACTGTTTCCTATTTAATACTGTACAGCCGCCCGTCACAATTCTGTATTGTTAAAGGCGGTATATAAATAAAGGTGACTTGACTTGACTTGTTCATTGTCTGTGTCTACCACAGTGCTCTAGAATACTACAATAAGCAGACAACGATAACATTTATTTTCTAAGAAATACCTCACTCAATCCTAAAAGAATGAAGCTCTCCTATGTCTCTGGCTTTCAACATCTACAAAAAAGCAAACATTCTTTTACTACTAGTCAACAAAAAATATATATAATATGGAATTATGACCTTTACTTGCCTTATACTGTCTTTCCCTCTCTTCTGAAGAAGCTGAGAAGATCGCCTCCTCTCACACACAGTCTTCTGTGCCGTTAACTCCAGAGTTGGTTTGAGTTCCGCAATGAAAAACACGGACATCAATGTTTTAATTAAAATGTGAACAAATCATCATACTATTGTTGCATCAAAATGTTGGCAGAAGACAGGAAACATTTATTTTCTTCAAATAGCTCATATCAATCAAAAAAGAATGAATCTATCCTGTCTCTGGCTTTAAACATCTACATAAAACATATTTTTACTCTTAGACAAAAAAATAAATTAATAAAATAAAAGATACCATTAAATTATTACCTTTACTTGCCTTAAATCGCCTTTCCCTCTTTTCTAAAGAAGCTCATAAAATTACCGCCTCACACAAGTAGGCTTCTCTGGTGTTAGCCTCAAAGTTGGTTTGAGTTCTGCAAAAAACGGACATCAATGGTTTCAATAAAATGTGAACAAGTCATCATACTGTTGTTGCATCAAAATGTGAAGTAAACAGGCAGGAGACAACAGAAACATGCATTTTCTAAAAATAACTCACATTAATTCTGAAAGAATGAAGCTCTCCTATGTCTTTGGCTTTCAACATCTACAAAAAAGCAAACATTCTTTTAATAACAGTCAAAAAAAAAAATGATAACATAGAAATTATGACCTTTACTTGCCTGTATATCGTCTTTCCCTCTCTTCTGAAGAAGCCGAGACGATCACCTCATCACACACGCAGTCTTCCCTGCTGGTAACTCCCGGCGCAGGAACAACGAAGACTCAAAGCTCAACAAGTCTGAAATATTAAATGCAAAACATTACTTTTTGCAATTGAAACTTCATCAGCCTCAAAATAATTAGGCTAGTCTCCATTACACAATGCCGTTTTTTTTACAACGTCTTTTCATGACGTCTTCTGGACGCCCAATAGTGACGTTCACAGGACGTCTCTAGAAGGTTAAAATTTAGTTCAGATCTGGTCATTATGGACGTATTTTCAACGTCTTAGAAGGTCAACTGCAGTCTCATTTAGATGTCATTTATACTGTTTCTGGACATAATATATACACTCTTAGGCTGCATTCAAGTAAAAATCATGTTTATTTTATTATAATTTTTTATTTGTACTTGTAAATAAACCTACAGACACAGTGTACAAAAACCATGAAAACATTTAAATTTT
>NW_026128752.1:0-7030 GCF_022985175.1 Labeo rohita
GAGCAGATAAACGTTGCATGTAAAAGAATCTGCTTTCTAGAGGCTGACATTTTTTCGGGGATCCCATAGGAATTCCGCAGGATGGGAAACTAAATCACGTGATTGGGACGGTGCAGGAAAAAAATGTCAGCGGGAGTGGGTGGGACCGCTGTTACGAGATTTTTGGTTTCTGAGATATTCGGTTTCCGTGGGCGGAGCATACATGCATATTAATGAGACATGACCAGACATGCGCGAATGATCGTGAAACTGAAAATATCAGCTCTGCTGCATCTCAGAATGTTTAACAATTTTTTTCATAAACCTAACAGACCTTTGTCTAATCTATGAACTTATGTCTAAAATAAATGTGTTTACCTTGTTAATGCAGTTATATTAATGAAAGAGTCCGGGTAACGTTGCTCTGTGTGTGTGATCTTATTGGTCAACAGTTCTAGTGCCACACTCACATGCACGTCAGGATGAGTGTACACACTCGCCAGAATAAACGAGGAACACCCTGGTGAATAAAAAGGCTTACAGTTTAGTAAAGACAGCTTCCAAGTTTGGGCAGCACATCTTCTTTAAAACTATCATGTCTGTACTTTTTTTGTAGGAATCTCTATCTTACTATTACTGAGTGTCTGTTTTGCACTCTTGATGTTTTAGAGTGTCACCCCTTCGCTGCTTTGCACTCTTTTTCTGCATTATGAATGATTTGTAGATCGTACACACAAAGTCTCTGCATTTTAGTATTTTTGCGTATTTCCCATTTATTTCCAGTGGCAGTCATTTTTGACTTCGAACAACACAAATGTGACAATTTTTTTTTATGACCATTTAGCTTTTTTCAATCAAGTCCACAATTTTTATATATATATTTTTTGTGGTCACATAGTGACTGCCATAAAAAAAAAATTCCCGGTCTAAAATGACCGAACATTGCCAAAGAGTTAATACTGTAAGAAGGTTATTTATTTTTTTTTTGTTTTCAGAAAAATATCATTGCTTAGAGTTGTGAAATTACACTAAATGTTACAGATTGGTTGATGACAATACAAAAATACAAATCCTGCTACAGTTACTACTTGCAGCTGATATAAATAATTGTAAGTAATTACAGTTATAATTATTTATATACATTGCCCTTTTGAGCTACTTTTTCTACATTTCATATGTTTTTCCCCATATCCCATTAATTTCCTATGATGGTCAATTTTGACAGCGAAGACCACAAGTCTTTTTTTTTTTTTTTTAACACTCACTTAGCCTTTTCAAATCAAGCCCTCCATTTTTTTCTGGATTGATATTCAAAGTGCCATAAAAGTCACCAAACTTCATACCATTATGGTGAATAAACCATAATTTCAAACCTCATGAATTCAAACCACTGAGCCATGCAGACAAAAAAAGTTGTAAATGTCAGTTAATTTTTAATCACAGGGTTGCCTTTCCATACCAGAATGTTTTAAGTTATGGGAATATAGGAGATATGGCACTTTGATATTGTGTACACTGGCATCTGCCAGACTGAATTTACTGTCTGGTAAGACTATCTGTTTTTTATTTGTTTTCCATCATCATAGGTGCCGCCAGAGTGTGTAAACACTATAAAGTATATAGTGGTAAATTATTAACAAAAGTATACTTTTCTGTCACATGCACACTTAAAAATTGGCATGCAGGTTGTTGAACAGGTCTACAGTAAAACCCTTAGATCAGACCTTGAACACACACACTGATACATGTGGCCACAGGAAAATAACACACAAGACCAACAAATAGAGGCGGGGTCTGTATTTATTCCTTATAATTTGTTAGGAGATTTTGTTTCTTTTCTTTTTAAACACACGGGGCTGAAAGCCTAAAACAAAAATATTATGTAGTAAAATTTGTTGTCATTTCTTGTGTGCAATAAATCAGAACAATGCATATAGGTGTAACATCGAGTGAGAGGCGAGAGGCGAGCGGATCCATGCGCGAGCTTTTCTTTGTAGGACGTGACAAAGACATGGTCATACAGGCAGGGTCGAGACAGGAGCAGACAGGAATATAACAGGCAATCGTAGAGAATAATCCAATAAGCAAGAGCGAGAGTCCGAAAAGGCAGGCGGCTTGACAGAAGAAAACGAGAAAACCAGGCGAGAGATCAAAAACCAGGAACTAGGAACAGGGCACAAGGAACTAGGAAACGCAAATGATGGGGGTAACAACAATACAACAATCCGTGGTTTGCAAGTGGAAGGACCGGGGCTTTTATAGAACGCCTGAATGGTCACGGGGGCTGACGCAATCAGTGCGGTGGAGGATGGGAGATGCAGTCCGGAGTGTGGTGCAACAGTCAGAGTGTGTAGGTGAGGTGAGAGTGACATCTGGTGGTGAGCGGACAACGGGACACCGACCAGATTCGTGACATAGCCCACCTGGAACCTGCGTCATGGTCTGGGACCTGGGGAGAACAGGGACAGAGGAGACAGACAGAAGAAAGGGAGAAGCAGAGAGTTTTGAGGTTAACGCCCCCTCCATAAGAGGTTCTACAGCTGACGCTGACACCTCTGGAGGCATTGGCACAGCTTCTCCGACGGGGAAGGCCTCTGGGGCGGACTTAAGACCAGACGGGACCTCTGGAGCAGACTTGAGATCAGACGGGAGCTCTGGAGCAGGCTTGTGACCAGACGAGAGCTCTGGAGCAGGCTTGAGATCAGACGGGAGCTCTGGAGCAGGCTTGTGACCAAGCGGGAGCCGGGACGGAGCAGGAAACCGCGTTATGGTCTGGGACCTGGGAAAAGCAGAGACAGAGGAGGCTGACAGAACAAGGGGAGAAGCAGAGAGGTTATAGGGGGATGCCGCCTCCATGGGAGGACCTACAGCCAAGGCTGACACCTCAGGAGGCATTGGCATGGCTTCTCCAAGTGAGGGGAGCTCTGGAGCCGACTTGTGACCAGACGTGGCCTCAGGGATACAGTGTGCAGCCCACACACACCAAATGGCAACCGCCATTAAAGGAAGAGCAGCAGCGGGAGGTTGTGGTGGGTCCAGTACGCTGGCTATCATGATAGGCCGTGATCTTGGGATGTCGGATGAGCTATGACTTGACTCTGGACCGTTGGAAGGGGCATGACTCCACCTTGAGCCCTCGGACGAGGCATGGCGAGGCTCTGGGCGGTCAGACGAGGCATGCCTAGGCTCTAGGCGGTCAGACGGGACGTGACTTGGCTCTGGGCCATCGGAGAGGACGTGACTTGGACCGTCAGGCGGGACGTGACCTGACTCTGGGCCGTCAGGCGAGACGTGACTTGACTCTGGGTCGTCAGGCGGGACGTGACTGGACTCTGGGCCGTCAGGCGGGGCGTGGTGAGGTTCTGGACAGATAGACGAAATGTGACGAGGCTCTGGAAGGTCAGACGAGACGTGACTTGGCTCTGGAACAGCAATAATAACTTCATTTGGCTCATGAAGATCAGCTGTGGTTTGACTTGGTTCGTGGAAATTGGCTGTGACTTGACTTGATTCGTGAAGATCAGCGGTGACCTGATTTGACTCATGGAGATCAACGGTGACTTGACTTGGCTCATGGAGATCAGCAGTGACTTGAACTGGCTTGTGAAGATCAATGACTTTACTTGACTCAGGGACCACGACAGCGACTTTGCTTGACTCAGGAATAACCGCCTTGACGTTGCTTAACGCAGGTACGACAGTCTGGACGTTGCTTGGCGCAGGAACGACAGCCCTGATGTTGCTGGACTTGGAAGCTTGACTGGACCTGGAGGCTTCAGCTGTAGCCTGACTTGACTCTGGAGCAGCGGCTGAGGCTTGACTTGGCTCTGGAATAACAGCAGCAGCTTGACTTGGCTCATAAGGATCTGCGGTAACCTGGCTTGGCTCATGGAGATCCACTGTAACGGGACTTGACTCCTGAACAACATGGCTTGGCTCAAGAACAACAGCTGTAGCGTGACTTGACTCTGGAACAACAACTGTAACGTGACTTGACTCGTGGGGTACAGCTGTGACTTGGCTTGACTCGTGGAGAACGACAGCTGTGTCTTGACTTGACTCTGTGTCTTAACTTGGAAGCCTGACTTGACCCAGGGGTAGCCGCCGCGGCATGAAGGAGCGCCATTTTAGCTGCCCATACCGTCATTAGGGGTGTGTCCAGCACGTGGGCCATCATGACCACAGGTGGCGTCCGGGGGCTGACCACAGGTTCAGTAATGGCGGCCATATTGTGGAGTGGCTTGGAGACGGCGGCCATCTTGTGCGGTGGCTCTGGCGTGGCTGCCATCTTGTGCAGTGGCTCTGGCGTGGCAGCCATCTTGCGCAGTGGCACTGGCGTGGCAGCCATCTTGTGCAGTGGCTCAGGAAAGATGGCTGTAATTTGACTTGAGACAGAGGCAACAGCTGTAATTTGACTTGACACAGGAACAACAGTTCTGGCTTGATTTGACACAGGAAACACAGTTTTAACTTGACTTGCCTTAAGAGCAGTTCTGACTTGACTTGACGCAGGAACAGCAGCTGTAGCTTGACTTGACTCAGGGGTGGCAGCTGTGACTTTACTCGACTCAGGAAACACAGCTGCAGCTTGACCTGACTTGAAAACTTGACTTGACTCAGGAAATACAGCTGCAACTTGACTTGACTTGGAAACTTGACTTGACTCAGGAAATGCAGCTGCAACTTGGGTAGACTTGGAAACTTGACTTGACTCAGGAAACACAGCAGCAACCTGGGTAGACTTGGGAACTTCACTTGACTCAGGAAATGTAACTGTACCTTTGAATGGCTCTTGTATGGCAGCTGTGACGTGACGGAGCTCTGTGATCGCCGCCATTTTGTGAGCGCGCACCGGCGCCGCCGCCTTCTTGCGAACAGGCACCGCAGTCGCCGCCATTTTGTGCACGGGCTCTGTTGTCGCCGCCTGAGTATGATCGCGCTCCGGCGCGGCCGCCATTTTGTGAACGGGCACCGCTGTCGCCGCCATTCGAGCAGCGCTATCCGCAGCCGTCGCCATTGCTTGAGCGCGCTCCGACACGGCTGCCGTTTCCTGAGCGATCCAGGCGGCAAACATGCTTGCGGCATCGTGCTCCGGCATGACCGCCAATCTGCGAGTGGGACGCGTGGTCGCCATGTCCGCGTTGTCGCATTCCCTCTCTGCGACCCCCACGGTGCACGGCGAACCCACACACAATAACGCAAAGTTCAAAAATGCCTCCAGTGACGAGCGCGGACCCTCGCGTCTCAACAGCGCACGGAGGGGCTGGTTTACGCCGTCACAAAAATCTCAATTTTAACACAGTCCGGGAGAGTGGAATAGTTTGAAATGGAAATAAACTCACGGGTATACTGCTCAGTGTGTATGTTCTCTGCTTGATTCTGCATAGAATTCTGTCTGTGTCCATGTCAAACGAATGTCCGGGAGTGAAGCTGCTGGATCCTTGTGTGACGGATTGTTCTGTAACATCAAGTGAGAGGCGCGAGGCGAGCGGATCCATGCGCAAGCTTTTCTTTGTAGGACGTGACAAAGACATGGTCATACAGGCAGGGTCGAGACAGGAGCAGACAGGAATATAACAGGCAATCGTAGAGAATAATCCAATAAGCAAGAGCGAGAGTCCGAAAAGGCAGGCGGCTTGACAGAAGAAAACGAGAAAACCAGGCGAGAGATCAAAAAACCAGGAACTAGGAACAGGGCACAAGGAACTAGGAAACGCAAATGATGGGGGTAACAACAATACAACAATCCGTGGTTTGCAAGTGGAAGGACCGGGGCTTTTATAGAACGCCTGAATGGTCACGGGGCTGACGCAATCAGTGCGGTGGAGGATGGGAGATGCAGTCCGGAGTGTGGTGCAACAGTCAGAGTGTGTAGGTGAGGTGAGAGTGACATCTGGTGGTGAGCGGACAACGGGACACCGACCAGATTCGTGACAATAGGGAACCACTAGTACTACTACTACTAATAATACGGTCATCATTGTTTCTGATGAGACCTACCACCGTTGTGTCATCAGCAAACTTGATGATGTGGTTGGAGCTGAACTTGGCAGTGCAGTCGTGGGTCAGCAGCGTGAAGCAGTGGGTTGAGCACACAGCCTTGAGGGGCACCTGTGCTCAGTGTGGTAGTGCTGGAGGTGTTGCGGCTGACACAGGTCTTCCAGTTAGAAAGTCCGAGATCAATTACAGAGGGAGGTGTTTTGGCCCAGCAGGTTTAGTTTGTTGATGAGTTGTTGTGGGATTACTGTGTTGAATGCTGAACTGAAGTTGATGAACAGCATTCTAACATAGGAGTCTTTATTTTCTAGGTGGGTAAGAGCCAGGTGGAGGGTGGAAAAAAATTGCTAGTGGTTATTAATTTTTTGTGCATAAAACCATTTTGCTTTCTTAATGCCATGGGACAGGTTGGCTCTTGCTGTTTTGAGGACCGCTTTTTTTCTCCTGATCTGAATGCGTCATCCGGGTCTTTGGCAGCCCACAAACCTCTGCTGTCATCCATGAAGCTTCTGGTTGGCACATATGGTAATGTTCTTGGTGATTGTCACTATCTATTCACTTTTGATGTAAGCAGTCACTGATTCTGTATATTCTTGCAAGTCTGTGTAGTTGTTGTAGGGGGCCGCCTTTTTTAAAAAAAGTTCCAGTTTGGGACTGAAAGCAGTCCTGTGTTGAGGGGGCATCATCTGGCCATACTGTGATCTGTTTTTGAACCATTTTGGTCAGTTTCAGAATTGGTCTTTTGCTGGGGGTTTGCATAACAGAGATTTGGGTTTTAGTACCCAAGGTGGGGGGGGGGTTCAGCTTTGTAAATTTTTTTTGTTGTGTAAACCAACCCGTGTGTTGTTTTCTCTTGTTGCAAAGTTCACATGTTGGTAGATCTTTGGTCTTTAAGTTTGCGTGATAAAAGTCACCGGATAATATGGGAAAAAACCATCAGGGTTGCTTGTTTGTTTTCAACTGAATTAAAAAAAAGGCCCTTTTGGGGGGAAAAAAAAAAGGGGTTCCCCCAAAAAAATGTTGTCCTTAAAAAAACATTTTTACCCCCGCAGGG
>NW_026128753.1:0-7025 GCF_022985175.1 Labeo rohita
TGCTACATAGTGGGATAAATGTCCCCACAAGAATAGTAAAACCAAGAAATTTTTGACATTGTTAAAATTATTAAAAATAGTAAATGGTGTTTATCTGAAAGTATAACAATGCAAATATGTTTCCTGTGAGGGCTAGGTTAAGGGTTAGGGTTGGGTTAGGGATAGATAATATCGTTTGTCAGTATAAAATCTATAGAAGTCTATGGAAAGTCCCCCTGCAATTCCACCGCTGACGTGTGTGTGTGTGTGTCACATTTATGTCTGTTTATGTCTTTTGGTTTCTCTCATTGTCTCCCCCTGTCGATCTGTCTGTTTTAGTTTAACCCTAATTACCGTCATCCCCTACACCTGTGTTTGTAATTAGTCTCACTCTTTATAAGTCTGCTTGTGTTTTGAGTTTGCTGTCAGTCCTTAACGTTATTTGGAAGTGTTTGGATGTATCGTTGTGTTCCTGCCTGCTCCTACGAAGATTTTATTAAATTGTTTTTGTTTGTATTGTATCTCGTCTCCGTCTCGTTCGTCCAGCACTGCACGTAACAGAAGGACCGACCGTTTATCCCCGGCGTTTCCCTGCTTTATTTTTTTCCGTTTTTTTCTCAGTGTTTTTTTTTTGTTTTTGTTTTTCGTGATGGATAACCCCGTCGTCCTCCTCCTTCTCCTGAAACAGGGAATCGCTCTCTCATGGACCACACTAGAGACTTTGTCCACCTCGTACCACTCACACACTACCCGGACAGCAGCCTTTGCACATTTTACTGTGCAGGACTGAACATCGCCACAAAAGCGCAGCTGTCTGGGGAGGTCCACGAAGCTTCGCCGACTACATGGAGTGGGTGCTGGTGTCCTGTAGATCTTCGTTAACCTGCGGAGGATGACACCAGCCCCACTCAAGACCCAGAGCCCAGCCAACCAGCACCCCGACACGCGGAGTTTGAGCCCGAGCCCACCGCGGATGACGAGCCAGTGATTGACTTTTCTACGGAAGTTCTAGAAAATAACTCTGGGGATTTAATAGACTTCTTTACAGAAATATCTACCTGTCACGTTATGCCTGCCTGTATGGAATCCCCACCCACCCCTCCCTCTTCTGCCTATGTCAACATCTGTCTGCTCACCGCTGTCCCCTGACAGCCCCTCTGCTCACCCTCAGTCTTACACCTGTGCAGTGGGCTCGCAGGTCTGCCAGCTTCCATCGGCGTCAGGGCTGGAGGATCTCTCATCTCCACCTCCAGCCTCAGAGTCCAGAACTCCGCCTCGACCCTCCGACCCTGCGGCTCCACCACGGCTCTCAGCGGCCTCGTCTCCATTGTCGCCCATCGGTCCACCAGCTCAATTATTAATGTAATTAAAAGATTATAAAAAAGCAAATTTACCAACACAATGGAGCATAATTAAAAATAAATAAACATTTAATTTCAAGTGTTTTTTAATCTTTTAACGTGTAGTAAGAAATGCAACATAAATTGTATATATAATTATACTGAGTAAAACTAAAACACTGCATAGTCTTCACTGTATAAATCAAATGTGCTATGGGTTAATGTAATTATGTGTTTTATTGTTTATTTGGATCCCTGTTAGCTTCTACAAAGTGGTTGCTAATTTTCCTGGGCTCCACAACTCAGTCCAAAACAAACAGTCGTATAATAGATAAAAAGACAAAAAGAAAAGAAAAACACTTTACATCTGTCAGAGTTGTCGTCGTGTGAACGAAATGCAGGAGAGTGGAGATTCATTCAATGCAATTGATTCAAATAATCCAAAAGCACAAACTCAGGGAAACACAGGGAACCAGCAACCACGACAAGCAAAATAACATAAAGACAATATAATCACCGACAAGGGAAGTGAGGCACAAGGAACAATATATACACAGAAACAGGGGAGTGGTAACAAACGAGATAACAAGGGAAGTACAAATATGGGCACGGACTAAACCAATAACACTAAACCAAGAGGGGAGCAATCGGAACAAACCAAAAGAACAAGAAACACTGGGGGAAAACACAAGGAGACATGTAACATTACACCCCCTCCCGGTAGGTGCGTCCCCGCACCGTAACAATACAACTGGGGAGGGAGGGCGGGCGCCCTGGAGGCTGATACGGGACAGGAACATAGTAGCCAGGGAAAGCCTCCAGGGCGGATCAGGGGAGCCATGGCGGATCAGGGAGCTCAGGAGGCCATGGTGGATCAGGGAGCTCAGGAGGCCATGGCTGAACAGACAGTTCATGAGGCCATGGTGGATCAGGGAGCTCAGGAGGCCATGGCTGAACAGACAGTTCATGAGGCCATGGTGGATCAGGGAGTTCAGGAGGCCATGACTGGACCAACAGTTCATGAGGCCATGGTGGATCAGGGAGTTCAGGAGGCCATGGCTGGACAGACAGTTCAGGAGGCCATGGCGGATCGGGGAGTTCAGGGAGCCATGGCCTAGCACGCAGTCCACTGGGCCATGGCTGAACAGGGGAGTAGCCCCCCCAAAATTTTTCTTGGGGAATTTAGGGTTCTGCCAGCCCTGGTGAGCGCTGGATGAAGCGCCGGCTCAGGAGGGCGCGCTGAAGGAGGAGCCGACTCAGGAGGGCTAGCTGGACAGAGCTCCGGCTCTGGAGGGCGAGCTGGGCAGAGCTCCGGCTCTGGAGGGCGCAGCTGGACTTTGTCTTGGCTTATGAGACGCACCAGGAACTTGACTTGACTCAGGAGATGTAGCTGTGACGTGACTTGACTCAGCCGTGACGTGACTTGACTCAGCTGTGACGTGACTTGACTCAGGAACGCCCGCAACAACTTGGCTTGACTCATGGGGAACCGCTGTGACTTTACTTGATTCAGGAACGACAGCTTTGGCTTGACTTGATTCAGCCGCTTGACTTGACTCAGCCGCTTGACTTGACTCAGTAGCTGCAGCTGCAACTTGACGTGACTCAGAAACTTGACTTAACTCAGGAACCGCAGCTGTAACTTGACTGGACTCAGAAACTTGACTTGCCTCGGAAACGCAGCTGCAATTTGACTTGATTCAGTAGCTGCAACATGACTTGACTCTGGGAACACAGCTACAACTTGACTTGACTCAGGAACTATAGCCGTGGCTTGACTTGACTCAGGAAGGCTGGGTGGAACCAGCGGAGGCTTAGGAAGGCTGGGCGGAACCAGCGGGAGGCTCAGGAAGGCTGAGCGGAACCAGCGGAGGCTCAGGAAGGCTGGGCGGAACCAGCGGAGGCTCAGGAAGGCAGCGGAACCAGCGGAGGCTTAGGAAAATCAGGGGAGATAATAGGAGCCGTGAACTCCATAGGGATTGCCCTGTCCATAATGTTCATTCCAGTTATCATGGCTGGGGACTCAGGCTTGGCGGCCATCTTGGCCGGGGGCTCAGGCTTGGTGGCCATCTTGGCCGGGGCTCAGGAACGGAGGCCATCTTGGCCGGGGGCTCAGGAACGGAGGCCATCTTGCGTGCAGACGCGCTGGGGTGGCGGCCATCTTGCGTGCAGACGCCGGCGTGGCGGCCATCTTGCGTGCAGACGCTGGCGTGGCGGCCATCTTGCATGCAGACGCTGGCGTGGCGGCCATCTTGCGTGCAGACGCTGGCGTGGCGGCCATCCTGCGTGCAGACGCGCTGGCGTGGCGCCCCTTCTTGCGTGCAGGCTATAGCGTGGCGGCCATCTTAAGTAGCAGGCGCTGGCGTGGCGGGCCATCTTGCAGGCGCTGGCGTGGCGGCCTGAGGGACAGGGCTCTGGGCGGTGGCCGGGCGGATTAGAGCGCGGGGATGAGGCCAGCCGCATCGGGCTGAGGACAGCGGTGGAGCTCTGAGATGACTGGGGATTTGGGACTGGGCTGACGGTTCGAGCCGTTGACACGGTATGTGGAGGTTCTCGGCTTAGGGCAGGCGGGCGCGTTGCGCTGTGTCTGGGAGGAGACCGGAAGATGAGACCTAATCGGACTCTGAACTTCTTCTACTTCAAAATCAGATCCGTTTAAATAGAGAATCAGATTGATTAGCTCGATCAAGGGAAACTACAAGTGGGAAGATCGCAGCGTATTGTCTCATCATCCAGCCCCAAAACAAACACAGCGCCGAGAGAAGCGTCGTGCCAGCCTACCTGGTGGGAGAGCTCGATGAATTCTTCCACATACCGTTCCAACTCACGACCGCCCTGCCGCAGTCTCCTCAAAGCTACCTCAGCCCGACTCATCTTCTGCTTATTTGGTCGGTGATTCTGTCAGGGTTGTCGTCAGTGTGAACGAAACGCAGGAGAGTGGAGATTCATTCAATGCACATTTATTCAAATAATCCAAAAGCACAAACTCAGGGAAACACAGGGAACCAGCAACCACGACAAGCAAAATAACATAAAGACAATATAATCACCGACAAGGGAAGTGAGGCACAAGGAACAATATATACACAGAAACAGGGGAGTGGTAACAAACAAGATAACAAGGGGAAGTACAAATATGGGCATGGACTAAACCAATAACACTAAACCAAGAGGGGAGCAAACGGAACAAACCAAAAGAACAAGAAACACTGGGGGAAAAACACTAGGAGACATGTAACAACATCTCAGTAGTAGCAGCACTTAAAGTGCCCCTATTATGGATTATAAAAAGGTTCATATTTTGGTTTTGGGAGTCCCCAACAACAAGTTTACATGCATGCAAAGTCAAAAACACCCTTTATTGTCTTATAATATGCATTTATTTTTACTTTTATTTGCTAGATGTTGCAGGGCATAACACACAACTACGTGTTTTGAACCGTCGCTAGAAAATACACCATCAATTATTAATCACAGGTACAGGCAGAGGTTCAGAGGAGCAAGACGGTCCAAATAAACTGGTCACTGATCCATCTTTTAAGAGCAAGCCTTTGGAGAATCCCGCATTGTACTTAGGTTTCAGCGTCTTCTCGACATGACGTAAAATACATGGAAATTTTACTGTGTTTCTGGGCGGCCAAGTTGTTCGCGACGTAGAACATGCAAATGTTCATTTGTGACGTATGGCCGTAAGAGAAAAAGATTTTAATTCCTGACGACTCGTTTAGGCAATTGTGAACCAACTCTTTTTTTTTTTTTTTGATAGACAATAACTTTATGAATCGTGTACTGTCGGCTTCACAACTTTGCAGATAGTTATGTTCACATACAGCTACATGACACACTACATGAAAGGTTATATTTGAAAAGGCATAATAGGAGCACTTTAAAATATACATCTACATATTTATAAGCATATCTTCACATTTTCTTTAAATATATGTGTACAGTTACTCTTTCGTATATTTATGGGAACCATTTTCCAAACAACAGAGTCTCGATAAAAGTATGATAAAGTCTTTTTCAACAGCCCATTATTAATATTTTGAACATTATATCACACACGATTTATAAAACTCTACTCTTCAGTTTGTCATTGTGAAATAGTAGTGATCAAAGATATATAATAATATAAAACTGCTTAAAAAAATCCTACATGGGTCACACAGGCCCTAATAGAATATACTATTTCATAAATCAGAATAGCCTAGCATGATCCATGTAGGAGTAATTATAATAATCAATAATGTCTTTAATTCAGGACAAGCTGAAGGTTTATGGTTTTAGTCTCATATAAAGAAGACATGAATTATACAGTAACACGTCTCTTCACATCAACTGCCACTGAAACACTGATGATGAAACACAAACTGTGTGTCATGTAATGATCAAGTATGTAAATATGATGTTGTTGTCTTACAGTATTATGATCTGAATGTTCATCTTCTGCAGCTCCAATCACTTCAACACTGATTCAGTCAGCAGATCAAACTCTGAGACGACTTCAAGACAAACTACAGAAGCAGCTCCTGCACAAGGTTCATCATCACTGACACACATCAGCAGATCTCTCACTTCACTGACTTACACTTGTTTTTATCACTTGTCACAAAATGTCACACACAAATATCTATAAATGAGAAAAGAGATCACATTGGACAGAAAGTTTCTTTTAAAGTGTCATTAGATTAATTTTTGGTAAATGACAACCATCAGTTTCCCCTTCAGTCGTTTCACTACGACGTTACATATGGGAACTCGCTTGAGAGTCCAATCATCTCTGAGCCTTATTCAAAAGGCCAATGAACATTCATGAACATTGGCGAGTGGTATTTGCATGCCGAGCCACTCCCCCGTACATACGGGTATATAAGATGGCGGAATGCAACCACTCATTCAGATTTTCGCTTCGGAGCCTCATCTCGAGCAAAAAAAAAAAAAAAAGAGTTCCTGTGAGTTGTTGCTCTTTCTCCACTGGCGTGCTGCCAGCACTAAAAGAGCTTTCTAAAAGAGCGCTTGGCAGCCGCCAGCGAGATCCTGCGGGCGGCCGTTTTCACGGCCAGAAAAAGCCTTTTGCTTTCCAGCGAGCTTCCTCCGTTTGAGTGCACAGTTGTGCCGCGGTCCTCCCTGGGAAACCGGGATACTAAAAGAGCTGATTTCTCACGGCCGTCGAGGGCATTTTTCCCAGGATGTCTCTCCGGCCGTGCGCTTCTCTATGCGGCAGTTTCCTCGCCATTCTGGACGGACATGATCGCTGTCTCACGTGCCTGGGCCGAGAGCACGCCGAGGTGGCGTTCATGGATGGTTCATGCGTTCATTGCGAACGTATGACCATGGCCGCAATGAAGTCCCGCCTCTCGTTCGCGAGAAGGCTCCCCTCGTCGTCTTCCCGCGGTAAGTCGTTGAGCCGTCAAGGTTTTCGGCTGCCGCGGCTAGGCACTTGGGGGACTTGCAGGTGACTGTAGAGAATGTTCCGTCGGCTAGCAAAGCCCCGCGGACTTCTGTGTCACCACGCGGTCCCGTTGAGCTACCAAAGCAGTGCACTTCCCCGCTCGCCGGGCCGAGTGTCTCCTTTGGTGCTCCCCAGAGGTAGAGATGTCTGCTTCAGCATCAGGCGAAATCGGAAGGTGAGGCGGACGTCGGCTATGCTCCTCCAAGCCGCCAGGGAGATCGGTTTGAGGTGCTCAAAACACCTCCGCCGCCGAT
>NW_026128754.1:0-7025 GCF_022985175.1 Labeo rohita
TAAATTTTGCTCACTGATCAACCCTCTAGGCTTTAAACCTGATTTATGATTTTTATGATGCAGTGTTTCCCCTGCCATAGGTTGTTTGCACATGACGTCATTGCTGTGGCGCGAAATGCAGCTGGAGGGCAGGAAGGGATATTTCTCCATAGGAATCACTAGCAGAAACTCAAAAATGCCTATGTTTTGTGTTGTTTATGGATGCTCAAATCGGTCAAACCGAGAAACCACAAAATATCTTTTATCATGTATGAAAATTTGCTGTTCATAAGGGCGGAAAGGCAAGAAATTGACTGAAAAGCGCAGGAAAAAGTGGCTTGTAAATGTCTGTCTGTGGTCAGGAGGACAGTCGGATAATGCTTGTGTGTGCAAATGGTTAAGAAAAGATGTAATAATATGTTAAGATATTAATAAAGAAATATATAAATATATACAGGGTGAGACAGTGAGAATTCACCTAATGCTAAACGCATTATATTTGTAGTTTCGAGAGCGTCATTGATTATAACCGAACATTGTGAGACTGCAATGAATTGTAGTGAGTGACAGCTTTTTAGTGACTATATGGAAGCGCTATTTGTTCGCTTACTATATAATCAGTTCGGAATTTGAATAAAAGTTTCGCTTTACGTGCTGCTAACAGGACCAATAGCCAAAAGTTATTACTGTACAAGAGAAACGTAGAGAAACATATAAACAGAAAATCACAACATATGTTAGATGTGATCCTTATGTTATGAAGAGGAGTGATTTTTCAACTAAATTGAAATAGCTGTCTCAGTTGCCTGTCATCGAGGCGGTGGAAATAAGCTACGCAACTAAGCCTGATAGCAAACAAACTCTTTCGAAAGTGATTCCCACATTTATATGAAGGATACAGGATATATTGTTTTCAAATTCTGAATTGATTATAGCCTAGAAAGCGAGCAAATAGCGCTTTCATATAGTCACTAAAAAGCTCTCATTTCAATTTATCGCAATCTCACAAGGTTCAATTGTAATCAACTGCAGATATAATATCTTATTTGCATTGTATGTACGTGTGGCATTTAGCATTGAGTGAATTCTCACTGTCTCACCCTGTGTCTATTTATATATTTCTTCATATCTTAATATTATTCATCTTTTATTAACCATTCGCACACACAAGCATCTGATTCTCCTCCTGACCGCAGACGCAGCTTTACAAGCCACGTTTCCCAATTTTTTTCAGTCAATTTCTTGCCTTTTCCACCTTATGCAACAGCAGATGTTCATACACGATATGAAATACATTTTCTCGATTTGACCGATTTCCATAAACAACTGAAAACATAGTCATTTTGAGATTCTTCTGCTATTGATTCCTATATAGAAAAAATTACTTCCTGCCCTCCAGCTGCATTTCGCGCGTCCTTAGAATCACGTGATTGCAAACACGTGTTGAAATTGAGATTTTTTGACTTATTTTTTCACTGAAATAAATGTTTTTGTTATTACACAGAGAGTAATGTACCGGAAAAAGTACCGTACCGTACCAAACCGTTGGTAATCCCCAATTAGCCCTGAGTTTTATACGCTTATGTATCAGGGAAACAGTTTATGAGAATTTAAATGTTTTAAACAACAAGTAATTTGATGAGGGAAAGTTTGCAATTGCTTCAGTGATCTGATGCAAAAATAGTTTTTGTTCAGTCCTGCAGTCTTTTGTGTAACTGTGAATCTCGTGCACAGTAATAAACAGCTGTGTCTTCGGTCTTCAGGCTCAGCTAGTGACATCAGTCATATCAGCTAGTCAGCGGAAAGCACATCGACTAGGTGAACCCTAGAGACGGATCCCCAGTGACCTTGTCACCTAGACGGCCATCGGCACAAGACCACGGGAACCAGATGAGTCCTCTTCATCTGGCCAGAGGAGAACTGGCCCCTGACTGAGCCTGGTTTCTCCCAAGGGTTTTTTCTCCATTCTGTCACCAATGGAGTTTTGGTTCCTTGCCGCTGTCGCCTCTGGCTTGCTTAGCTGGGGACACTTTTTCTTCAAACGATATCGTATACTATTTGAACTGAACTGAGCTCGATGATGACATCATTGAACCCAATGATGAACTGCCTTTACCTGAAAATTGAGTGTTTACTGTGGCCCTTTTGCATTATTGATGCACTATTCCTATTTAATACTGTACAGCAGCTTTGTCACAATTCTGTATTGTTAAAAGCGATATATAAATAAAGGTGACTTGACTTGACTAGTAGGTCTATTGACATCAGGTGTCTGGTGGACGGGTGGCAGTTTGAGGGTCTGTCTAAACGTCATTGAGGAGGATGGAGTGAGAAGTGCTGCTATTTCATGTTGAGACTGACATTAGTGGAGATGCAGTAGATCATTGTGTTGTTACTGAGCACTGACAGAGCATGACACTTTACATATGAGTGTCTGCAGTAGGGCAGGGAGACCTCAGTTTTACTGAGTTTTTAATTTTTTTTATTTTTTATGATTATTTTTTTTTATTCAATTACGGCAAGATCAAATTTGTATAAGTACCCACATTTGGGCATAAGGTTAGTTCTGTCCGGACTGCTATCGTCAAATAATTTACAAATAGCATACATTTTAGGTTGGGGGTATGGTTCTGTTCTGGCCAAACAGTCCCTGCCAATCTATGCAGTCTAGCATGGATATGAGCAGGGACAGCATGAATAATCCCCTATAAACAGAACAGAACCAACATTAATGATTGATGTAACATATCTAAGTGATTATTTTATGTAACAACATAATTCAGTGGTCTGACTCAAGAGAAATATCCAATGCCAAGTTCTGATTGGACAAGAGGAGGAGTTGGGGATGGAGGTGGGTGATTAACTCATGAGCAAAACGATAGTGGCTGAATAATGACTGAAAGGACCTTATTGGGGAATTTTTCTATAGGAATTCCTATAGACATGGATCAGCAGATGCAAGCTTGACTAATGTGACTTGCCAGAACTAACGCTACGCTCCAACTTAAAAGTTGGATGAAGAAAAATATAAATATACATTTTTAAGTACTATATAGAGGGTATTTGTTCCTAAAACTGTTATTAAATTAGTATAAATGTACTATTCATTAAATGTAACTGTAACAGAACGTTAGTAAAATAAAAACTCAGTCACACTGAACTGAGTTGATTTCACATACAAACTAGAAGGTATCAGGAAAGAAAACAAAAACAAAACATAATTATGATGATACTGTAACCACAACAACTATTAATACTTCATAATCATGGTAATAAGAGCAAGTATATTGTTCATAGCTTAATAACTGGTCTTTCCTAACTGTTGTTGTCAGTTCTTGTAGAGCTGCTTCATCAGATGAAGTCAGTGTGTCTGTCGAGCACAGTAATAAACAGCAGTGTCCTCTTCTCTCAGACTCTTGGCTTCAAGATACTGTGTACTTTGAGACACGTCCTCACTCATAGTGAAGTGATTTTTCATGGAGTCTGCGTAAATAAGATAATCAGAGCTAGAACTACTGCCAGTGTCAACTCTCCCAATCCACTCCAGAGCTTTTCCAGGTTTCTGTCGTATCCAGTGCATGTAGTGCTCTGTCATTGTAAAACCAGATGTTTTACAGGAGATCTTCACTGTTTCTCCAGGTCTCTTTATCTCAGCAGGTGACTGATCTAATCGGATTTCATCACCAATGATACCTGTGGAATAAAAAACAAACAAACAAACAAAAAGACATCAGTGAAGAGCTTTTGTCAGTCATAGTGTTGTTAACTAGACACAAACACAAATGTCAAAATGACCTTGCTGTGACAGAATCACCATAAAGATGAAATGACAAATGCTCCGCAGCTCCATTGCCAACATGTTTGCTAGATGTAAATGCTGTACATCAGATATTATTTGACTGGAGAGTGAACAGTCCAGCTGAATTTGTGTTATATAAAGTTCAATTATCACATTTGCATAGGCTGCTTTCTCTGTGCTTGTATAATATGATCTCTTAGAGTAATGTGGCTGATCATGTGAGGAGGAGGAGATGTTTCTGCTAAAGGTAAAGACGTGACAATGAAGAGGAAGTCTGGAATTGCTACATTTTGGACTCAAATTTAGCCCTGATTTCCTTTCTAGTGTTTTAAATGATCTCAGAACACTGTTTTTTGATTATTTATCAGAATTTATATGTCAGTAGTGTGAAGTAAACGTCTAATAATTGTGTTAAATCTTCAGAAACAGGTCATGTTTGATACTTAAGTAAGTGACTCCCTCTTGTGGCCCACTACTGTTAAAATACTTTTTATATAGCATGATATAAAATATTAGCATTGTGATGTATTTTTATGTTAATATAAATTAAAAAAAAAAAAAAAAAAAAAACTCAGGAGCAAATTAAATGGCAGACTATATATAATTATAACACTTTTTGCTTTTTACATTAGCACACAAAAACTAAAATCATGGATGTTTTTCATGTTATATTTCTTGTATTAGTCTACTAAAGGAATTGTAGCCCCCTTATTACTTGGTCACTGGACTGATAAAGGCCTAAGTTCGAAATACTAATTGATCCTCTGTCTAGCTGTTCTCTGATGACCGTGTGTTACTAACGGATTACTTGTTAAATTACAATCACTTCAAATACTCACTATCCAGTTAAGTAAAGAAAAAGGAAATGATTAATGAACACAAGACACTACACCATTAAATAAGGGATTTCAAATTATATTGTAATGTATTGTCGTAGGCAGAAGTCAAAATTTGTATAGATGCCGTAAATGTAGTGTTTTAACAATAAAATGAAATCAATAAATAAAAGGAAAGAAATACAATTCAGAAAAATATAGCAATAAAAGTATTAAGCTCTCTTCGTTTTACTTTTTTTTCCCTTTTGCCTAATCTTTCTCTTTAGTGCTTACTTTCAAGTAATACTCTCTCAAGTATCCTTTTTTCTATCTTGCACTTAGCTTCTCACAATGGCAACGTTAGCAATTTGCTATAGTTAACTAGACTTAGTTGCAATCCTTCAAACTAATACTAACAATGGGGTTGCTTTGAGAAACGTCAGCACCCTTAACTTTTACAGTGTCAAGCAAATTAGATTAGGAAATACCAGTGAAATACTATATTAAGACCGGTCAGATTACTAATATGTGGATCCACACTCACTCATACAAACATTCAAGCCCCACATAAAAAAAACACCCCGTTGCAGGCCTGAGATGCTGCTAGCGAACGTTGTGGCCAGAAAAAAAAAAACACAAAGACCTCTTCGCTCAACCGAGCAAACAAAATAAAGTCTGTGTTACCTCAATGATTGTTCAGGTAGGTGCACGTTAAATCAGTCTTCAGATTAATGCGACGTCCCTCGAAGCCAGAGGACCTGTTGAGCTCACGGCACTCACAGGGCTATCTGGTGACGTCCTTCTTTCCTCTCAGGCCGAATTATGTCAAACAACAACTTTCAGTCCGCTGCTACTCAAATCAGCTTGCAGAAATAAAGTTCGGAATCTGCAGTTTAATCACACAACATGCGTGGACTTTACACGCATAAAACAATAAACAGCTTATGCTCCGCGATTCATACGAAATCACGAATTTACATAATCTTTCTCACGTCTTTTCTTCCTAGTAGCACGAGCAGTACTTCTAGCCCAGATAGCACACGTACGTCTGCAAGATGTCTGTTAAAGATCTCTTGATCTGGAAAGCATCCGCTGTGTACAAACGTCTGGCAGACATCTGTAAGATGTCAGTTTTACATACATTCTAAATCATAAACATCTTAAAGACATCTAATAGATGTCTATTTGACATCTAATAGGAAACGTCCAATAGACGTATTGCAGATGAGCAAACTACGTCTTGCAGATGTCTTACAGATGTAAATGCAGACGTCAAATAGACGTCTCTGAGATGTACGTGTGCTATCAGGGAGATCACCAGTAACATGAATATCGACAGAAACATAACAGATTTTATGGTTTAAAATCCTGAGCTTCTCCGAATTACATACTGCATCACTCGCCTCTCTTCTTTCTCTAAAGCACGAGCCGTCTATCACCGACTGCGGACTTGAGCCGATTTGGGTTTATGACCTAAACTCTTCCGACTACGTTACAAATACTTGCTGATTAACGTTAAAGATTTTATGGTCTAAAATCTCCGGTTAACCATAAGGTATCCTCCGTCTCTCTCCCTCGACTCCCTTTCAATCTTCCACCCAAACTTGCTACTCAGCACGTTCGACCAAGTGCATTACACCCAAACTCCCTGTGTAAGCGAGTCTCTTTAAAGAAACAACACCCAAAAAAAATTATATATAGAAATAATGCGGTCGGTTAACAGGGTTACAGAATTATTATCATTAACAACCATAAACAGTTCATTTTTCCACAGTTTGTTTGTAAAAACAATATGTACTTTGGTTCTGGTTTTACTGTTTTACTATTCACTCAGTCAGGGAGTAACTCGTTCATTCACATACTCAATAAACTTACTTATATTCAGTTACTGATTATGCTGTCACATGCAGTTATGGCCTCCATCAGTTTATCTCCAATAAGCCTGAACAGCATCTCACACAGTACAATCAGATATTGTTGAAACAGTGTATTTTATCTGTACTCCACTGACCACTTTGCACATTTAAATAAATTACACAATAACACTGAAGGTCACCATGTTATGAAATATGGCATTTTTTTTAGAGGACTGACTTAAAATCACAAACATTAAAGTTTTGTTTTGTGGTTTAAAACTGGCAAGAATCTATTCAATGTTATAGGGAGATGGTGAAGTGAAATTCTTGCCCCTAAAATAGGCTTTGTTTGATATCTTAACTGTGCATACTTTACATTTTCCCTAATTAAAGATGACACTACTATGCATGTGTGAAGTGAAAAACAAGTTATTTAATGTTTTTCAATTGTCCATTCGATTCAGCTGTACACAGTGCACTTCTTTTTAGGAAATAATAATGTAAAATATCATAATACGCCTATTTCACTAGTGTATGTAGTAATGTTTCTGAATGTGATCCTGAACATGAAGCAGG
>NW_026128755.1:0-7012 GCF_022985175.1 Labeo rohita
AAATTTAAGTTTATCAGTTTTCAAAACAGTATGTAAACATGTGCAAACTGGCTTGTATAGTACAAGTTTTGGTGGTGTTTGTGCCGAAGTGCTGAAAGAATTCAAGAATTAAAGATCCTAGCACAATATAAAATGCTGCCTATATTTGTCATTTTTAAAGAAACATTTCACTGTGAGTTCACATAATGTTAAGAGCTGGACCTGGGACAATTGTGTCTCTATAGTGTCACCATGCATGTAGGACGAAAAAAGTTTGATGATGCACTTATTACTTTACAGCCTCAACAAAGCTGTTGGATTCAGGTGGATAAGAGAAATGTTGTAAATACACAGGTGTTTTTGATTAAGTTTACCATTTATTCATAAAAATCTAATGCTGCATCCCAACTTGCCTACTTATACTAAGCCCTAAAAATATGTACTCTTTTTGTAAGGAAAAGTACATACTTTTGAGTATGTAGCAGAATGTCAGGCAAGCTTTGGGACATACTAGGCTACTTCGTAATAACTGTGTCTTAAATGGACCGCTCAGTTGCTTAGTTATGTGCATTCTGTCACCATTTAAACTCCTGTCACAGTTAACATTATCTACATTTCATTTAATTTGATTTCCATCTGTACTGGACAGAAATGAAGAGGCACGTTGATTTCCAGTCGTGAGTTTTTTATGCAGAGAATTCTACTCATGTGTTTGCATAATAATGCCTTTAAAAGTTCACAATGTTGCTGCATATGACATATAACACAGATAACATTAAATACATTTTTTTAGACAGATAGCGCAGATTTGACCCACGCTGTAAACTTGTATTGAACACAGAAATAAAGCCAGAGGAAGTCAGAGAAGAGTTGAAATTCATAAAAAAAGCTCAAACTAAATTGTTGTGATGAGTTGTTTTACTTTCTATAATCACTCATTTTCATATTCACACAGTCATTCTGAAGTGTTTTTCTTGAATGTGGTTTGTGACTGTGAGGATTATATTTCAAAAGCATGCTGTTATAGAGTAATGTGACTACACTACTCCCCCAGCTGAAAACAGGTTTACACAAACTTGTGGTGTTGCAGTGTTAGAATTCCAGCTCCAGTGCTGCTTTCAAGATATGCAGAAATTCATGTTCGTTTTTCAGTTGAAATTTTTAATACAATATTATTCATGTAATTTAATCCATCACCATAATTTTATGAAAATGTAAAACAGAAGCAGTTTGATTGTGGTCTCAGATGTTTGAATTCCACAGTTTTATTAGAAATATTTAGTGAGAAAAACATCAAACTTTGTTTCTCCACTGACAGTGCTATCATCATCCCACCAGTATCATTTTGTGAATGAATCTAAGACCTGGACTGAAGCTCAGAGATACTGCAGACAGAATTACACTGATCTGGCCACCATTGATAACATGGAGGAAATGAACAGGCTGATTAACACAGTTAATGGGAGTTTTAGCGGCTCAGCCTGGATTGGACTGTATGATGATGTGAACAGCTGGAGATGGTCACTGGAAGACAATGATTTCTATCAGGAAGGAGAGAGAGATTTCAAGAACTGGCAACATGAACCAAGAAACACTGGGGGGAATGAAATGTGTGTTGTCATGAATGGTGTTGGGAACTGGTTTGATGGTGTATGTGACTCTAATTTCTATTTTGTCTGCTATGATGGTAAGACATTACAATTTTGTTTTTCTTTAAATGTACATGTAACATTTTTCTTTAAATCTTAATCTTCTAGCCAGTGTTTTAAGTACCCTTAAAAGGACATCTTTGTCCCTTTTTTTTTTTTACCCCTAATAGGAACATATTAGTACCTTAGAGTAGTAATATATACCCAATATGTACCTATTAGGGGTTAAAAAAAAGAGCAAGCAATGTGACTTCATTCCTTTGGTTTGTACACAGCTATTTTCGGACTCATAATTCAGGTTCAGTTGTAGATATGCTTATAAACAAACAAAGCAAAACCAGTCTAGCTGTCATTAAACTCTCATTTAATCTACACAAAAGTCTCATCACACATCAGTCTCAAAAGCAATCGGCACCAACTGATATACTACTTTAAATACAAAGTGAAGATTTTGAATTACAGTCAATACTACTGTAGCAAGCTAGTAAATAACTAAATGATGACAATTTTGATTGGTTACTAAAATTCTTCAAATATCTTCTTTTGTGCTTCATAGAATAAAGAAAAACAACATGCTTCACAGTAGGTATGGTGTGTTTTGGTTGGGTGCTGTGTTTGCAAACACAGCGCTTGAAGTTCAGTCCAAAAAGGTTAATTTTGGTCTCATCAAACCATAGCCCCTTTTGCCAGAAGGTATCAGACTCTTCCAAATGTGTTTTTGCATAGCACAAGCAAGACTGAAACTTCTATGCCACCCTGCCATTAGGGTTGTGCTGATAGACGATAGTATCACGTATTGACAATAGTCAGAGATATCAGCTGTGTAATAAATTTCGCTTTCGCCAACCTAGGAACGCCAATTAAGGTAGTGAATTTAACTTTCACCAACCTAGGGAGGTGAAATAGGGTAGTGATGGGTACTCATGTCACAGCTGACGTTATGATTCTTGGATCACGTGTCAATTAATGTGTGGTTATGAGTACATCACACAAGAAAGATTGGTGGGATCTCTAACTTGTAGAACCTCTTCTGTATTATCAACACAAGGAAGACACAAGTTGTAATAAAATAAATTTTATTAACAAGATAGACAAGAGTAATCAACAACTACTAAATGAATACCATGAATGAAGAAGGAATAAAGTGCATAAGATGCATAAAAAAGCAAGTGATTATGTTGGGAGTTGCTATGTCAGAGCTCTGGACAGATAAACCGTTGCTACTCTGAAACAAATAAGATGAAGAACCTTATTATGCATCAAACAAATACGTGTAAGATTTGTTATCAACTGCAATCAGCTATATAATACCTAATGTAACTTAGAAAATCATATACTGATAATATACAACAATGCCAAGGTCTCTGGAAGAGGTTTGGAAGTGATATTTACGTTCGCTGTGGTTGAGTGAGCAGTCCGGTGGCGGTGACTTCTTCCACTGGTTACGCTGCTGGCAGTACAGTGGGGAAAGGAGCAGGAATCCATTTTGACAGCCTTGAAGATGAAGCGCCATAGGACGCTGATCTCCTGGAGCACCAAGGGTCCTAAGATCTGGAACACGCAGATGTGGACCTGGAGTAGGTGCTGAAGGTCCTTAGCTTTGCTCGCCGGAGCTTAACTTTGTTGCAAATGTCTGTGTGTCTTCTGCCTCTCTGGGCTAGAGACTCAGAACTTGGTCAATCTGCTGTGTCTCCATAGGATGGAGACGCAGGACGCTGCATCTGTTTTTGTCGTGCTGGACAAAGACTCTGAACGTAGATTATCTCTTTCCTCGCAGGCTGGAGGCTCAGAATGTGGTCGTATCTGTTGCTGCCTCAAAAGCTGGAGACTTGGACTTGGTATCTGTTATTGTCTCACCTTTTCAGGCCGGAGACTCAGAACGGAGGTGTTTCTGCTATTGTCTCACCCTCGTCACAGGCAGACTCAGAACTTTGTGTATCTGTTAACGTCCCCTGGACGTGCCAGAGACTCAGAACAGGGGTGATCTGTTACAGTCCTTTCCTTTGCGGGCGGCAGACTTTTGTGTATCTGTTAATGTCCCCTGGGCGTGCCGGAGACTCAGAACTTTGGTTGTCCTGTTTGTGTCTTTTTCCTATGGGACTCAGAACTGTGTATCCTGCTATAGTCGCTTCGCTCGTGGGTAGCAGACTCAGAAGGTGATCTGTTTCTGTCTCTTCTCTTACAGGACTGAGACTCAGAACAAGGAGTGTCTTTTGGAAGGGTACCTTTATCCCTTTCCGATAAGGAGGAGATTGCAATTTGGCGCTTCTCCATTTCCATGCTGTGATTGGCTGGTTCCATCAGAGTGGGGGGACACGTGGTGGCCCACCCTTCTTTCCTTTTGTGGAATTTATTTGCATAGTCCAAACACAAAGCTAGAAAAGTGTCACTAAAGTGTCATTACTGGTGCATTTCTTACTTCTCAAACCATAACCA
The DNA here is from genome assembly GCF_022985175.1 of Labeo rohita. NCBI lineage: Eukaryota > Metazoa > Chordata > Actinopteri > Cypriniformes > Cyprinidae > Labeo > Labeo rohita. Next base: position 4,065 of record NW_026128755.1, read on the forward strand.
GAATGCATTTGGCAATGTTATGAACGCATTAAGTCCAAACATGATGGGAAAAGATTGAAATGTCATGAATGCATTAATTTGTCCATTAACAGCTAAGTTTGTTTAAGATGTTGCACTACACGTTGCTGTTACAAGGAATACTTATTTCTCTGAATAAGTATAAAATGTGTGTGTTGTAGTGTGCATCAGTTTTAAGGTTTAAAAACAGTTATGAATAGATTTGGATGGATCTCCCTGATCTCTCTTAGTTTCACCCACTGCTGCTGCATCTGGAGGTCCTAAGGAATTTTTATGGTCGGTCACAGGCCAAACCATTAGGAATCAGTCTCAACGTGGGTGAAGGGCACAAACATATCGCCCAAAACTACCTGCCATACAGACCAGCTTTTTGTAAAGCATGGGAGATGGTTGTCATTTGCACAGAGTGACCAGACCCAGCCATAAAGCCTTGTAAGTCCTTCAAAGTTGCCTTTGGCCTCCTGGTAGCTGAAAACTGCAACGCTGCATTACCTTATATTTGCTACAGTGGTGAGTAGCTGTCTGTCTTAATGGTCAGTATTTTCTAAAAAATCTAACACTAAAATTTGACACATTGTCCTTTGTTGTATATTTAAAATCTTCCCGCCAATATCACTTAAGTAAGTCTAAGACCTGAGCTGATGGTAAAGACAATTGAAGAAAACACTTTTCTGGACTGACAAATGTTTCGCAAATGTCTGATTTGATAGTTAAACTTGTATGTTAATGAATTCCAAGCATTCATTAATTTGGCGCTCACGCTGTTATGGAACACAGACTCAGGCGTGAAAAGGTAACGTTAACCCAGCGGGTGTGTTTATTTACAAATGCAGATACTGGCGGCAGGTGAATGAATGATGATGAACAGTCTTGATGGAGATATATGTATGTTACCAGATGGATGGAGCACGTACTGCACAGATAGATCATTGTATGGTCGCCAGGAGCTGAGAAGCAGGTAAGAGGAATGGTTGGAGTTTGTGGGAGACGAGAATGAACACGGGGAAGCCGTTGAAAAGACTCTTGTAATCACTGAATAATAGAGCATAAGTTTGAGTCTTTATTCCATGAGGGAGACCAGACAATGAGGGAGTGCAGAGAGCATGCTTTTATGGAGTTTGACCGTGATGAGGTGATGAAAAGCAGCTGCTGCTGGTTAGTACTCTGGTGACTGGGTGCACTGAGTGGTGGAAGGGCCTGGTGTGGTCATGACAGACCATCGTGACATGTGTGGTTGTGACACGTGCATACTCATTCACAATTAGCATAATCCCCGCCCGTGAATTACAACTTCGCAAATTAGGTGTCCAGGAACGCAGTGGAAAATTACGGTCTACTTTCTCAAGCTTGGCTCCAGTATATTGCACAAATGCAAAAAATAATAATAATAAAGACTAATAGGCCATATACCAATAACATGTCCACCAAAGAGCTGAAAAAAATTTTAGGCATTCTTCTTAAATCGACCAGCTGGTGGCGCTTGAAAACGATTTGGTGTCACAGCGTTTTTAAAGCGGAGACGTTTTAGCTGCTATGATTTGGGATATCCATGGCGGCAACATATTACAAGTATCTTATTTTTAAGAGTTTTACTAAATATAAAAAGCAGTAACCAGTAATATTGAGTTCTCCATTGTTGTAAGCAGTCGTTGTACAAGTAGAATAGCTGGTTTCGTCCCTTTATTTACGGCTGGGTACATAATGACCGTTGCCGTGTTTTACACTGCTCGTGTTTCATGAATGAGCCCCATTGTGTTTGTTTATGTGTAAAAGAGAGAGAGAGAGAGAGAGAGAGAGAGAGAGAGAGAGAGAAAGAGAGAGAAAGAATGAGGAACATAATGAATTACTTATTAAAACGAATTCTTAACCCAGCACATACTATTTACAGTACCAAGCCCACATCTGATGGGACAGCTATGTGACCAGACATGTTTCACAATATTGTGAGTGTTTACTGGCATGATCCCACCCATTTTTTGGAAATCACTATAAATACTGCATGAAGATTATAATCTACAAATAGCTAACCTAAAACAGCAAGCAAGAAAAGACGAGACTGCACATCCAAAGGTAAATTGTTCAGCAACTTTAAAAAATGGCTACTCTGTCATCCTGGCTTTTGAAAATAAACACAAATGTTACACATATTAAAGTGCATATATGTGTTTTGTCACACATAGATATGTTTTCACTGCTTCTGTTATCAGGTGAGCCAAACTCTTCTATTATATTACTTTACATAATACTTCATCAAAAGTTTCCATTATGTGTAAAGATTTTACCTTTTTTTACCTAACCATTTTTTTTTATTGTTTAGAATAAAGAATTATTAATTTACACTTATTCATTTTGTGTTTGAATTCCCAACTAAACCTCTGTCTTTTACAGGTTGCCTCAGCTTCAGCTTAAGTATCCCTCGTCATTATGTCTTTGTGAATGAACCCAAGACTTGGACAGAAGCTCAGATATACTGTAGAGAGAAATACACTGATCTGGCCACCATTGAAAATGAACAACAAACAAACCAGGTAATCAACACAGTCAAAGATGATTCCACTGATTTGGCCTGGATTGGACTCTATGATGATCTGAGCAGTTGGAAATGGACTCTAGAGGACAGTGATTTCTTTAAGGTGGGACAGAAAGACTTCAGGAACTGGTTTAAACAAGACCAAGTGAATAATGAAGGACAATACATGTATGTGTATATGTCCAGGGGGAAGTGGTATGCAACAGACTGGTACAACACATTTCCATTTATCTGCTATAACGGTGAGCAGTTTCATTTTATAAGACAATAAGTTTAATTATTCTGAAAAAAAAAACAATACTCTCTACCATGACTATGATAACAGTGAAAACTGCTGTTAGACCTTGTAACAAGTAATTACAACACCACACTTATGATACGATGATATACTAAATTTTTT
>NW_026128756.1:0-7009 GCF_022985175.1 Labeo rohita
ATCAGCTGAAATAAACTTCCATCTTGGATTTCTCACGTCTTCCACTTTTGTTATGTCCACTCCAATTTTAACAGCAATAGGAAAGTGATCACTTCCTATAGTACAATGCTTCATTACTTTCCATTCACACTTTCCAGCTAAGTTATCAGATACTAATGTTAAATCTAATGCTGAATCACGCCCACGGCTAACATCTAGTCTTGTATTACTTCCATCGTTAATGCATACTAACTTTCCCAAATCAAGCAACTCCTCAACAATCTTCCGACTGAAATCACTTTTATTACTCGCCCACAACGTACTATGAGCATTAAAATCACCACACCAAATCACTTTATTCACTATATTCCCACCAATGTTTTCCAACACCTTTAAACGCAACTTCTCACATGGATTTTAGAAATTAATTACTTTATAACTTTGTGATCTTTCCCAAACTTCCACCACTACTACCTCTTGTTCCACATCTCTAACAATATTTCTAAACCCAATCCCTTGTTTAATGAAAGTAGCTACCCCACCTCCGTTCCCCAGCTTCATATCTTTCTGAATTATTGTATATCCTTGTAATGTGAAATTCAGCTGTAACTCAAGCCACGTTTCTTGTACACATATTATATCAGGGCTACTTTCTTTCTTAGAGATATATTCTTTAAATTCTTGACCATTTGCAATAAGACTTCTGGCATTCCACTGTAAAATAGAAAATACCATTATGATCCACCACATCCTGCTTGCGAGTTTGTAACGTATGCTTTTAAATGATCATTTATCATGTCTACAGAGATACCTTTAATCTCCAAATACTTTTTGGCTGCTTTGATTATAATCTTGATTCTTTCTGTCCGGCTATCAGTTTGAGCAGAACAGTTGACAACTTCTGCCATGAATGTCACAAATGATACTTTGTCTGTGATCTTTGTTAACTCATTCTTTTCATCCTGTTTTTTTTTCGTTTTTTGTTCAGGTAATAATACCCTACTACTCTCTATTTCATTCATCTTTCCAACTTTCTTTAGTGCTTCCGAATACGATATCTCTTCCTCAATTCTGACCGTCTGGACTTGCACTGCCTGCATCCTCACTTTGTATCCTCCAAACCCCGCACTGTGTTCTCCTCCACAATTACAACATTTGGGATTAACTCCTTGCCCACACTGATCATAATCCAGTGGTGGACAGTAACGAAGTAGTTGTAATTCGTTACTGTACTTAAGTACATTTTTCAAGTATCTGTACTTTACTGGAGTAGTTTTATTTTGAGTAACTTTCATTTTTACTTCACTACATTCCAAAGCGTAATATCGTACTTTTTACTTCACTACATTTCATAAACTTATCGTTACTCCTTATAATATATCACGTGCTCTGAGACGCACAAGCGGTGTCTGATTCATGAACAAACTGATTCTTTTCAATGAACCTGTTAAACTGATTCCCCAATCGCACCAAACGATTCATTCACGAATTGGAATGATCCGATTGCAGCTGTTCTCGAATCGACAACTCATTGATTCAAGTGATCCGTTTAGAGCGAGTCTCCAGTCAAATGAATTCACAAGTAAAAACCGGGAGATCTTTTGTGCGCGCGACCGATGCTGCGAAAAGTAAGTTACCAAGGTCGAATTTTCGTATCAGAGATGGGGACTCGAGTTTGAGACTCGGACTCGAGTGCGACTTAAGTCGCACACACAGTGACTTCAGACTCGACTTGAGACTCGTCCTCGAAAGACTTCAGACTCGACTCGGACTCGAGCTGCGGGACTCGTGAACAATGTTTATTTTTAGGAAACAACTGATGAGCTCGCTGTTATTCAACTCCCTCCATTACCTATAACCTGCCCATGTAACACGCGACGTGTATCTGCTGCGCGCGGGCGCGGCCACACATTTTTTATTTTTTTATTTTAGGCGCGGCCGCCACACATGAGAGGACAACGAACAAACATGTCGACTGCTGTGCCATTCATCGTTAGCTTTGGATTTTAAAACTTCAAACAAGACGGCCCAAACAGAAGAAGTGCTCAATGCAAAATATGTGATATGAGGATAAAAGATTCAGTATAGACAGCGTCATTGATTATAATAGAGCTTTGTGATATCGCGAACTAAGCTTTTACTAATTTTAAGGGAGTTTGTAAATGAGATACTGATTTAATACAGCAGTTAAATAAACAAGATGTTATTATTAAGTGACTTTCATTGTCTGACTGTAACACTGTTGCCTGATTTTGCTCTATTTCGTCGTCAGAATTAGTCTGAAACAAGTCACAACTGAGCCGCTGCGCATCTCCATTCAAACACAGCGGTGTTTCGTTTATGAATGAACTCGTTTCTAGTGAAATGATTCAATTTCCCATTCATAAAGACAGTCACTCTTTATTCCTAAATGAAGCAGCAGTTCGAACGAATCAAATGAATGATATGATTCAGTAATTAAATCAGTCTCTTGCCGCCACCTGCTGGCAGTTATTTAAATCATTTAACATTTCTGTATTAAAACAATTTGATTTAAAACATTAATCTCAACAATGAATTTAGGAATATGATTGCACTTCTGCCACCTCTGAGCCTCATTAAACATATGAAAAGGTAAAAACAAAAGTTAAATTCCCTTGTAAATCACTTTAAGGAGTCAAATATCACCTCATAATGGGAAGGCAAATTTTTTTATCAGATTTTTGGATTATTGTTTAGAATGTGCTCCTAAAATTTTGATTGTGCTACTAATTTTTTTAAATTAGGAGCACAATGTGATGTTTGACCATATTTGGTCTTTCTTAATTTTTGGTCTGTACTGTGTGTTCATGCTACAAGGCAAAATACAGATATTAACTTAAAAGTAAAGCATTCTTGGTGTTTTTGTCATGTTGCAATAGCCTGTTTACACTGATTATATACCAAAATCAAAGCTGATACTGTATGCTAATAGATAAAGGAGTCATTATAACATATTACATGCTTTGAGTTCCTTATATATAGCTATGCAGTGTTGGATGGGTCGCTGTACGTGATGCAACACTTATTATAACCAGAGACTTAATATAATAAAGAGACTTGAGACTTGACTTGGACTCTAGCTGAAAGACTTGAGACTTGACTTGGACTCTAGCTCAGAGACTTGAGACTTGAATTGGACTCTAGCTCAGAGACTTGTGAGCATCTCTGTTTCGTATTAATTATTATAACTGAAAATCATATTTAGGTCAAAGCTGTCCGTTGTTTGTGAATTACATCTGCTGTAAAAGGTGATCTGTTTAAGCGCACTGAAATGCTTGAATTCAGACACATCAAAAACGAAAAATTGTAATAACAGCTTAAATAAAATAACTCATGCACGTTCATATTCCTCGCTGATGTAACGTTAGCAGTTTTATTAAAATGCTAGCCCTACGTGACGTCTGTTTATATATTGTTTTGCAACAGTATAAATGTTTATATTGTTTGGATCAGCTAGAGTAGACAGATATAATGTTTATTTAACTATACTGAAAATAAGTAAATATTGTTAGCTGATGCTAACTGTCTAGCTGCTTGCTGGTGCTAAGTTGAGATCATTTTTAGATATAAAGTCCACATATTTTTATTCAACCACCTAGATAGATTACATCCGAGGGAAAAAGAAAGGATGTGATGTTCAGATCATGGTAACTACAGTAATTATCAAAGGAAAGGAAATAATCATTATGTAAATATTTCCTTAAAATGTTCTCCCTAACTTTAGGCCTTATTCTCATGTCATATATAACCGTGACGTTATGCAAAACAAGCTTTAAAACACTTTTTTTTTTCTTACTGTTGAAAATATGATTGTCAAATCTGTTTTGTCTCGGTACATTGCAGTGTAAGCTACACATTGAATATTACTATATCACTTTCGTCAACATAGTCCATATCAACAACAAAAATGTATTTTTTGGGAAAATCCCAGGTTTTTTGAGCAGTAGGATTATAAAAACAAATATGTGCTAATATAAAATTCAATTAAGTAGCCTATTTAAAATTGCAAAATTAATCTATCAGTACTTTTTTACTTAAGTACATAAAAAATCGGGTACTTTTGTACTTTCACTCGAGTAAAATTGAAAGAGGAGCACTTTTACTTTTACTGGAGTAATATTTTATTATACGTATCTGTACTTTTACTCAAGTACTCAACTTGTGTACTTCGTCCACCACTGTCATAATCATGTTCACCCCCACATCTTGCGCATCTCTGTTTACCCCTACAGACTGCCGCCACATGCCCGTACTTTTGGCACTTGTATCATCTCCATTACCTCCACCTCCCGCACCAAACAATTCATCCTCCATTTCTGGATCACTTCCGGAATCAACGGCACTTCCTACCGTGCACGCTCCAGTCGCAGACCAGCTGTGGCCAATCCACCCACCTCCACCCATGTGATGCAGCTGAATGATGCATTTTCGATTAGTTTTGCCTTAACACACCATTAAGTCATTTATTCCACAAATTAGTTTGGAGTTTAAAGAGATTTGTGATGCAAAAATGTTGTTATGGTATAACGGCCAACTTCTACAATTTTTTTGGGGATTCAATAAAAAGTCTTTTATTTAAGGCTTTGACAGAAGTTACTGATTGCCTTTCTCTTTCCCATACTATGAAGCAAGGAGTCATAATTCTCATTCCCAAGCTGGGCAAAGATCCTAGGATTTTAGATAATTTGCGGCCCATTACATTATTAAATAATGATTATAAATTGTAGGGATGCACCGATACCGATACTGGTATCGGGCCGATACTGAGCTCCTGTACTCGTACTCGTACTCGTTAAAATGCCCCGATACCAAACGCCGATACCACATCATGTAACAAGTGCGTATGCAGGCAAAGAAACACCGACAACAAAAGGACAGACAGCAGAATGGAGTCATTAGAGTCATGTCTACGAAGTATGTGTATGTAAGTAAAATAATGTTAAACATTCAGTATTAAGCTTGTATAACTGGTGCGCGTCAGCTGATAAGCAGAGCACGCAGATTTGATTGAGCGCGCGGCGGCCAAGATGTGCGGGCTTGTCGAGTTAATATCCCGCCTTGACATCACTGGAAAGTTTTAGTTCGGTATGATATGTCAAAAACAATTTAAGTAAATCAATGCCCAAGTTATTTAACTGTATAGAGAGAGAGGGAGCGAGAGAGCAAGCGCGCGCTGTTGCGTGATCTTCATTGATGTTCGCATATTTAGCACACACATATTTTGGATTAAAACAAATTCGTAGATACAACTATATATATATATGGGCATTCGCTATAAACATCGTTTTTTTTTCAGCCTTAAGCATACACGAATGTCCGGCAAAAGTGAAACTATAGCAGCCTGTGTGAAATGCGATGCGATGTTTTGCTTCATGAGAGATTCTCCATTATTTGAGTCGCTTTGGATTGTAGCCCAAATAGCAGCATATTTCAGATAAAAAAACGTGACTTATAATTCTGAAAATATCAGAGTTATAAGTTCATAATGAGTGGTTCGCGTGTTTACAGTACTGAGCCGCTGCAGTGGAGTAGTTTAATGCTATTAAATTGAAGATGATGAACCATAGAGCAAGAGAGAGAAAAAAAAAAAAACAGTTAAAGTAACAAAACACATTTTAATGGGCATAATTAAGTGTAAAAATAATTAAGGGATATATAGTCAACCTAAAAAATATTTAGACAGCAGATATACACCATCTTTTGACAATTTTTGATATATATTTATTTTTGTTATTTATTTATTTTTTTTACTAGTGGGTGCAGGACACAGTTTATGATAATGGGTTCTAAATACATTTTGGTTTGACTATATCTATTTGATAAACAAAGTTGACCAACTAACATTATACATATTCTTTTAGTTTCTGTACCCTATATTTTACAAATCTACCTGTAAATTGTAAAGTATCGGTATCGGTACTCGGAATCGGCAAGTACCAAAAATAAAAGTATCGGTATCGGGCGAGTACTGAAAAAAGTGGTATCGGTGCATCCCTAATAAATTGTTAGCACACATTTATTCTAATCGGTTGAAGAGTGGATTATCTCAGATTATAAGTAAAACGCAGTCAGGGTTTATGAAGGGTAGATCGATTCACAATAATTTACGTTTGGTTCAAGATCTGATTGATTATAAAGACAAGGTTAATGACGACGGTATTATGTTTTTCCTTGATTTTTACAAAGCGTTTGACACGGTCGAACACCCCTTTATTTTTTCGGCTTTAGAATTGTTTGGGTTTGGGAAACAGTTTAGAAGTATAATTAGTAGTTTATATCAGGATACAAATTGTTCTGTTTCATTGACTGAAGGGACACTTCACACTTTAATATAAGTTGAGGTGTTAAACAAGACTGTCCCATTTCACCTTCACTTTTTATTTTGGCCGCAGAAATGCTTCCTCTGGCAATTAAAAATTCTGACATTGAGCAATTAAAGGTTTTTGATGATTTTATGATCATCATTTTATGATTGGCGGACGACACAGTTTTATTTTTAAATAATTCTGATCAGGTTCCAAAAACTCTTCAAATTATTAATAATTTTTCTAATGCTTCAGGCTTATGTCTTAATTTAAGTAAATGTGAAATAATTACATTGAAAGAATCTAAGCTCACACAAATTTCTATTACGCTGTGATTTTTCAATATAAAAACTTCCTCTCAAATTGTCAGAATTTCATAAGCAGGTTCTTTTATATTGGAAGCTGATTTATAAACAATTTCTCCCCTCATAATTCACCAATTTGGAATAATAGGTACATTTTATTTAGAAATAAGTCACTCTTCATTAGTGATTGGTGGGAAAGAGGTGTCTGGTCTGTTGTTCACCTGTTAGGTGAACATCTTTAGAGTTTCTTAGATATAGATTTAACATAGATGACAATAATTGTACCTTTTGTGAGGTTGATGTTGAAACGACTGCATACTTATTCTTTGACTGTTTAATTAGTAGAGCTTTTTGGTCTGATATATTTGAGTGGCTTAAAGTTTCAATCAATTTGATTTT
>NW_026128757.1:0-7008 GCF_022985175.1 Labeo rohita
TAACCAATTGAAAGCAATATACAACATTGATCAATCATACAAACATCCAATAACCCCAAAATGAGAGAATTTGGAAAGTTACCTGATAATGAGAGCTACACACAGATGGTGTGGAGATCTGTCTACAGATTCCTTGAACTCTTTGTTGCTCCTTAAATATCAGACAATTTACCAAATGGTGTAGTTTGTTTATTGCAAGGATTTTAGCATAGCTTGGGGTGGTGAATAGGAGGTGATAATTTCTCTTCGATTTCTGTGGGAATAGGCATCTCATTTACATACAGGGGGTAGTTTGTGTGAAAGACTTGAGGGTAGTCTGCTCGCAATACTTTAATCTTGATGGGTGTTTGTCCTATTGTTATGGGAATGAGACCATTTTACCAGACACACTGAGACCTTTTAAATGACACCAAACATGAATTGGTACATTCTTGTAAACATTGATTGAGTTAGATGATTCTTGGAAATTTCTGTAAAAGAGGGGTTTAGGGGGAGCAATGGTACGGAGGAAGTGGGTATGGGGAATCCACTATCAGATTATTATTATTTCTGTCTCTCTCGGCGAGGGGTGTGTTCACTTTGCATGAGGAAGTTAGGTTCGTGAGACCCGAGTTCTGGTGTTGATTCTCGTAGGGTTCTTTGTGTTCCCAGACTGTGGCCCTCCTTCGGTTCAGACAAATGGCATCAGCCTTACAGTTCACTTTGAAGGAGTGAATGAAATGAGTGAGTGAATTCAGACACTGAGTACACCGAAAGGACTGACGCTTTTGCATAGTTTGTGTTAATAATCATTTGAAACTGCCTCCAGCCTACCATCAGTTTTTTTTTTTTTTTTTTTTTAAATCTGATGAACAAACTCATCTACATCTTGGATGGCCTGAGCGTGAATACAATTTTCAGCTATTTTTATTTTGGGATAAAATACTTTATTTTTAGCAGACTGTAAAAAATATTTCAGTGGCTTTGTAAATATCACAAAAATAAAAACTTGTATTAACTTAATAAAATCTCTGAGTATCATTAAAAAGATTATTTGAGTTGGGCTTACCAAAAATTAATAGAAAGTAAAAATCCCACAGTTTATTTTTATCTCAAATTTACTTGTTCTGCTTAAGTATGTTTTAATAAAAAAATTAAGCATTTCAATAACAAATTATATTTTTCAAATGTCCTTAATGTTTTTAGTACATTTCAATGAAAATATTTGAGAATGATGCAATAAAACTTGTCAGCTTTAAGAACCAAATTTATTACTTGTTTTATTTTTTTTTCTTTGTATTTTGCATCAACAAGAAAACTGAGTAAGTTTTGCAGCTATCATGATCACGTGGACACAAGGACCCGCGGTCAACAACGCGGAAATCTGCTTGCTGGTCACAAGAAAACTGAGGCTTAAACACCTTAAGACCTCTTTAAAAATGCAGGTAAGTCAGTATTAACAGTCAATGATATATTGGCTGTGTTTCGGGCACGCAAAACGTTTGGTAATTTTACAATGCTGTTGCAGCCATGCTGCTCTGTGGTAATGTTAACAACTTTTTGGAAGGGGCAAACATTTCTAGAATCACTGTGGCTTTGTAGTTTTTTTTTTTTTTTTTTTTTCAAACCACCAAATATTCAGCTAAAATATGGTTAATACACTCAGCAATTTTTAAATGTATGTAAAATGTCCTATTTTAAAGCAGCATAGCGTACCATGTGGCTGAACTAAGTTATTTGTCAAGTGGCAATAACATACAACAAAGTAAAAACATATTTTTTCAATTATATACACTATCTAATCCATTATTCAAGTACTTAATATAAGTGTAATGTACAATGTGCTTATAACTGTAACGGAGAGGAGTGACGAGAGACGAGCGGATCCACATGCAAGCTTTTATTAAAGGGACGAGACGGATATTGGTCGTACAGGCAGGGTCAAAATCAACGGAGCAGACATGACAGATAATCCAGAGAGTAAACGATAGTCCAGGCGAAGTCAAAACACTGGGAACAGGGAAACTAGGGAACGCTTAACAACACAACAATACAATCTAACAATCCATGAATGCACTGGGAAGGACCGGCTTTTATAGCCCCCTGTTTTCATGATGAACAGGGGTGGAGGAGGGGAGATGGTCCGGGGTGTGGTGAAAACAGTCAGAGTGTGAAGGTGAGGTAAGGTGACACGGGGTGAGGGAAAAACGGGACACCACCGATTCGTGACAAACCCCCCCAAGGTGGGCTTCCAGACGCTCGGGGAAACAACAGTCCGGGGGAGAGGTGGGGTGGGAGGAGACAGGGCGAGGGGCTGGGGGGCCGGTCCTTTGGGGGGGCCCAGTGATTGAGGCGGACCGCAAAGCAGGTGCCCCCCCAGGGCGGAGGCGGAGCAGGAGGCGCAGGAGCCCTCCAGGGCGGAGCAGGGGGCGAGGAGCCCCCCAGGGCAGAGCCGGAGGCAGAGCGTGGGGCGCGGGCCCCTCCAGGGCGGACCCGGGAGGCAGGCGTGGGGCGGGGCGCCCCCCAGGGTGGACCGGGGAGGCAGGCGTGAGGCGCGGGCGCCCTCCCAGAGCCGGAGGCAGAGCGTGGCGGGCGCCCCAGGGCGGAGCCGGAGGCAGAGCGTGGCGCGGGCGCCCCAGGGGGGGAGGGGGGCAGAGGGGGGCGCGGGCGCCCCCCAGGGGGACCCGGGGGCGCAAAGCCCCCCGGGGCAGAACGGGAGGCGGAGGGGCCCCTCCAGGGCAGAACGGGAGGCGGAGCAGGGGGGGAGCAGCCCTCCGGGCGAAACAGGAATCTGCGCACGGCGGGACCAAAGCAGGGACAGAGGAGGCAGACAGAATGGGGGGAGAAGGGGGAGCACCCCCGGGGCGGAACGGGGAGGCTGCGTCATAGACTGGGACCGGGGGAAAAGTGACAGAGGATGCAGACAGAAAAAGGGAGAAGCAGGGGTTTAAGGGTTTAAACCCCCCCTCCAAAGGGGTTTCACGGCAGGCGCCGACACCTCTGGAGGCATTGGCGCGACTTCTCCGAGGGGGAAGGCCTCGGGAGCAGATTTGAGACCAGATGGGCCCCTCGGGAAGCAGGCTTGTGATCGGGGGGAGCTCGGGGGGCAATCAGACGGGAGCTCTGGAGAGGCTTGAGATCAGAGGGGGCCTCAGGGGTAGATTTTTGAACAGACGTGACCTCAGGAGCTGACTTTGAACAGACGTGACCTCAGGAGCTGATTTTGGAGCAGACGTGACCTCAAAGCTGACTTGTGAACAGACGGACCTCAGAAACTGATTTGTGAACAGACGGCCTCAGGGGCACAGTGTGCACCCCACACACACCAGATGGCAACCCCCAAATAAAGGAGGAGCAGCGGGGGGTTGTGGTGGGTAAAACACTGGCTATCATGATGGGCCGGATCGTGGATATCAGACGGGCATGGCAGGGTCGGGAAGGTCAGAGGGAACATGGGGCACTGGGAGGTCTGTGAAACATGGAGAGGCCCTGGGCCTCAGGCGGCGTGGTTTGACTCGGGGCGGTCAGACAAGACATGGTGGGCTCTAGACAGATAGCGGGGGCGGGGCTCTGGGGGGTCAGGCGGGGGGACTTGACTCTGGACGGGCAGACGGGCGTGACTTGACTCCGGGTGGTCAGGGGCGTGATTGACTCCGGGCGGTGACGAGGCGGAGGAGGCACTGAGCCGTCGGGCAGGATGTGACGTTCGTGGGGGTTTGCAGTGACCACTTGATTCGTGAAGATCAGTAGGGAAATGACTTGACTCTTGAAGATCAGCGGTGACTTGACTTGGGTCGGGAAAATCAGCAGTGACTTGACCCGGCTTTGGGAAAATCATTGACTTCACTTGACTGGAACGACCGCTTTGGGCATTTGGACTTGGAAGCTTGACTGGGCTTTGGGAAACTTGACTGGACTTGGGGGCTTGACTGGACTTTTTGGGAGCGGCTGGCGGCTTGGCTCTGAAAACAGCAGCAGCTTGGCTTTGGGTCATGAGGACCTGCTGAACCTGGCTTGGCTCATGGAGAACCGCTTTCGGACTTGACTCCTGAACAACATGGCTTGGCTCAGGAACAACATGGCTTATCAGGGAAAAACAGTGTAAGTATTGACTCGGGAAAAACAGGTGTGACTTGGCTTGACTCGTTGGGAACAGCTGTGACCTGGCTTTTTACTCGCGGAGAAGGCAGCTTTGGGTTGACTTGACTCTGTGTCTTGACTTGACCGGAACCGCGGGATGAAGGAGCGCCATTTTAGCTGCCCATACCGTCATTAGGGGGGAGTCGAGCCGTGGGCCACATGACCACAGGTGGCATCCGGGGGCTGACCACAGGTTCAGGAATACGGCCATATTGTGGGGGGGCTTGGGGACGGCGGGCCCTCTTTTGCAGTGGCTCTGGATGGCAGCCATCTTTTGCAGTGGCTCAGGAAAAACAGCTGCAACTTGACTTGACTTGGGAAAATTGACTTGACTCAGGAAATGCAGCTGTACCTACCCTTTACTTGGGGACTGACTTGACTCAGAAACCAGCTGCAACACTATATGGCTCTGGTATGGCAGCGTGACATGACAGTGCTCTGCCCCCCGCCATCTTTTTGGGGCACGCGCCGGGGCCGCCCGGAACGGGGTCTGAGTCACCGCGGTGTGGACGCGCTCCGAGCGTCCCCCATTTTGTGAACGGGCACCGCGGCGTAGCGCGCCTCCGGGGGCCGCCCTTTTGGGGGGTTTTTGCTGCGCCGCCAAACATGAGCGCTCCCAAAACGGCCGCCATTTCACGGGACCAGGTGGTAAACTTTTTTGTGGCGCGTGATCCGGCGTGACCACCAGTCGGGGAGTGGGGGCGCGGTCGCCATCCGCGTTGTCGTGTTCCCCCCCGCGACCCCCACAGTACACGGCGAACCCCCACACAAGAATGCAAAACCCCGAAAGCCAAAGCGGGCGCGGACCGGCTCAGTCTCGCCTTTAACAGCTCGTTCACGCCATCACAGAAGATTTCAATCTTTATACAGTCCGGGGGGGTGGAATAATTTGAGTGGAGAGAAACTCACGGGTGTATTGTTCCAGTGTGCGTGATCTCTGTTTGATCCTGCATAAAATCCCTGTCTGTGTCCATATCTTCTGAATGTCCGGGGGGAAGTCTGGGTCCTGTTGTGATGGATTGTTCTGTAACGGAGAGTGAGTGACGAGACCGGATCCCCATGCAAGCTTTTATTAAAGGGACGAGACGGATACATGGTCGTACAGGCAGGGTCAAAATCAACAGAGCAGACAGAGGTATCATGGCGGCACAATCGGTCCGGGTAGGGGTGGGGGGAAAAAAGGAGCGCGGGGGGAATACAGATAATCCAGAGAGGTAAACGATAGTCCAGGCGAGAAGTCAAAAACGGGAACGGGAAACCCGGGAACGCTAACAACACAACAATACACCCAACAATCCATGAAGTGCACTGGGGGACCGGCGCTTTTTGAACGCCTGATTGGGCACGGGGGGTGACGCAATCAGTGCGGTGGGGGGGATGGGGGTGGGCCAGTGTGGGGCAACAGTCAGAGTGTGAAGGTGAGGGAGTGACATCTGGTGGTGAGCGACAACGGGGCACCGACCAGATTCGTGACAATAACAGAGTATCTGCAGGATTTTCCCAAAACAAATGTAAGACTTTTTTAAAAAGACCTGCACAAATAAAATGGAAACCATGAGTTTGAATAAAAGGCAGGGTGTCTATGGTAACATTAATCTGAAAAAAGCATGATTTAAAGATACATAAAGGCACAAAACCAAAAAATTTTGTACAATGAACAACTTCTAAAATGAGTCAAAAAATATATTTGTCATATTTAAACGATTATTGTCAATCATTTATATTAATTTAATAACAAAATATTTTTATTAATATTTTTATTATTTATTTATAGCAATTTATTATTTTGATTCTTATAACACATTACACTCAAAAAAGTGCTGGGTTAAAAATAACCCAACCTTAACCAGCCGCTGGGTAACTATGGGACAGAACACGCGTTGGGTTTTTTTGACCCAGGTGCTGGGTTTAACCATTTGACCCAGAATGCTGGGTTGTTTATTTGACCCAACCAGTGGGTCAGGTTATCTGTGTTGCTGGGTTAAACATAACCTAAATATTGGGTTATTTGTTGTCTTATTGCCTTGCTACCTTTATATTTACCAATAATAATAAATAATCACAAAAGAATGTAAGATTACTATTGCTTTTCTGTAATACAGTTAGAAAAACACAAACAATGCAACTGTAAACATCAATTTAATGAGTTTTATTTCTTTTTAAAACAATTTTCAAATGGGTGCAGCTGTCAAACATTTTATCCAACCATTACAGACACATAAAACAACAATTTTAGTAGATCAGTTACTTTAAAACACAAAAATGTAAACTAGGCACTGTAGATTCCGATTCTTTGTCAACATTGAAGCAGCAGAACACTCAAAAATTAACACATGAGAATCATTTCAAACATTGTGCTATTAAAACTAAGCCAAAAAAAGTGTCCACCAGACAATACATATGACAATTTAAAACATGTTACAAGTGGCCAGAAAAAACAGTTGGTCTTAAAAAAAAAAAAAATCACACATGAAGACTTATGTCCATCAATATAATATACTGCAAGCTGAAGAAATTTCCAGGCAAAAGTCAGTGGCTTCAGTGGCACAGCCCATAACAATGGCGAAGGTCTGGGATGTCCCTTTTCTCATCCCCAAGGCACAAATCCACCATGCTGGTCCCCACCTGTTAATTATACGACACTTAGTCTTGAAGACACTTAGGCATTTACATTTACATTTTTCATTTACATGTATTCATTTAGCAGACTTAGGCCTTAAATAATACTCATTTTAGAAGAAAATTTCAAACTGCACATTTTTAGTCTTTTACATCTGAACACTTCATACAGTGGTGCCAAAATGATTGGAACACTAGTATTTTCACCAGCTAAACAATTGTTTTAAGTCAGTGGTTTCTATTTTTGCTGTAGTGTGTTAGTGGGAATAT
>NW_026128758.1:0-7007 GCF_022985175.1 Labeo rohita
CTGTCCCTGCTTTCCCCAGGTCCCAGACCATGACGCAGATTCCTGTTTCTCCCTGGAGGGCTGCTCCGCCTCCTGCTCTGCCTCCTGTTCCGCCCTGGAGGACCGTCCCGCCTCCTGTGCCGCCTCGGAGGGCTCTGGCGTCGCCTGTTCCGCCCTGGAGGGCTCCTGCGCCTCCTGCTCTGCCTCCGGCTCCGCCCTGGAGGGCTCCTGCACCTCTGGCTCCGCCCTGGAGGGCTCCTGCTCCACCTCCGCCCTGGAGGGCTCTTGCTCCGCCTCCGGCCCCACCCTGGAGGGTACCTGCTCTGTCGGTCCTGCCTCAATCACTGGGCTTCCCACATGGACCTGGCCCTCCAGCCCTCGCCCTGTTTCGCTCCCACCCCACCGCTCCCCTGGACTGTTGTTCCCGTCGAGCGTCTGGAAGCCGCTCCTTGGGGGGGGGGCTATGTCACGAATCTGGTCGGTGGCCCGTTGTCCGCTCACCACCAGATGTCACTCTCACCTCACCTACACACTCTGACTGTTGCACCACACTCTGGACTGCATCTCCCATCCTCCACCGCACTGATTGCGTCAGCCCCCGTGACCAATCAGGCGTTCGATAAAAGCGCCGATCCTCCCAGTGCACCTTACGGATTGTTAGATTGTATTGTTGTGTTGTTAGCGTTCCCTAGTTTCCAGAGTTCCTAGTTTCCTCGTTCCCGTGTTTCGACCTCCCGCCTGGTTTACTCGTTTTTCGACCGTTCGCCGCCTGCCTTTTCGGACTCTTGCTCTTGCTCATTGGACTATTCTCTACGTTTGCCTGTGATGTTCCTGTCTGCTCCTGTCTCGACCCCGCCTGTATGACCATGTCTTTGTCCTGTGATTTAAATAAAAGCTTGCATATGGATCCGCTCGCCTCTCGCCTCTCACTTTCCGTAACAGTATTTCCTTAGACTGAAGCCCAGAACCAAGAGGAAACTGGAGATAATCAACCCAACAATACTGTAGCCTAAATACTAAAAACCAACAAGGACAACACTAAAAACCAACAATCCTCCCAGAACAAATCATACACTATTCAGTTGTACACATACAACCACACAAAGCACCTCCCACTATTTCACTTGATGGCACTTAAAATTTAACTGTTGCTATTAGCCACATACAGTAGGAAAGTTGACATAAGGCTAATCTCAAAATGCAATACTTTATTTTGTATTACTTATTCATTACTTTATATGATTCTGTACTTTATATGTGTCATGAATCTGATCCTTTAGGACATTATGTCACAGTAAAGGATAGAAATGGTAATGTCTTAAGAACATTTTTTTTCTTGGAATGGAATATTCTAACGTTTGCATAAACCATCATCATTTTGACAATGTTATAATAATGTTATAATAACGTAATTTTAATGTTTCTATTGATTTGTTGGTTTGCCTCTTTGAAAGTTTTAACAACAGAATACATTGGCAAAAGTTGTAAATAACTGTAGCAAAGTTTTGGGTGTGAAATTGCCTGGGTTGCCTGGGTTTAATTAATATTCAGGTTTTAAGAAACCCTTATACACTTAATCCTGTATTAATATACAGGATAAAGAAAGCGAATCAGATTTTATCTGACAGATCTCATGACCTTTATGATGCATTTTCTTTTGTACCATGTACCATAAACTTACACTTAAACCATAAACAGTTTAATAAACTGGAAAAGGTAGTTTGTTTTCCTTTTATTAATGTTGTGGTAAACTTTCATGCTGCAAAACAAACGGTCTCTAAGAGGGACAATAAAAAGGTTACTACAACTAAAAGATTGCTACAAAATTATATATGATAATTTCAGTAAGCCTGAACAAAATATGAATAAAGTATGAAAGATGTGATGCTTGAATAAATATTAAATAAATGAATAAACAAGTGTCCTGTTCTGGTTTACTCAAGTTTTGAATTGCAGTTCAGTTGGCATCACTGAATTTGTGAATGTGACCTAAAGCGTTTTGATATGTGTGTGTTTCAAACACAGTGGAAGCTCTAGTCCTGATTGTAAACTCAAACTGGTCCTGACCCCCGTAGCTTTACATGTAAAGGAAATAACATTATCATCAGCTCCACCTATGATAGTAACAGCTGTTCATAAGAGGAAGTGACGTCATCTGATCTAACACTCAGTCTAAGACTGAGCTGCAGTAAGTGACTCCATTATAACTACAACAGTGAGCTGGAAAAGTGACATAATGAAGATGAACAAACTCTGCACTGTTAATCTACTTGCGTTACATTTGCCAGTAGCACCTTCATCACACACAAGGCACACAACACAGAGAACAGAAGGGAAGGGGAGAGGGGCGTAAATGGAACAGTGATTGGTCTGGGTTTGGCACGAGGTATCATTTACCATCACCGATTGGTCGACACCCGGCAGCCGGCAGCAGAGCGGCACCCGCAAAGACAGATGGGGAAAAATGGAAGCGTCAACAACGGCAAGCTCTTTTTCAGAGGAAGGTTCCCAGCAACAGAAAGCTAGTTTCAACGGGTGGAGATTCAGTCATTATTTTGAATATGTTCAACGGAAGGAAAATAACTTGACGGTGAAATGCACACTCTGCCCGGGGAGAAAGCTGCTCTCCACCGCTTGTAACTCTACCTCTAACTTGAAGAAGCACCTGCAGCGACAGCACAGACACATCAAGCTCGTTGCGAAGCGACAGAGTGACATGAACGAGCAGCCCCAAGCAGCAAAAACTTTCATTTGAAAGTAGTTATTTGTGCTAGACAGTGCCAGTCTGTTGTTGGCGTAATAAAGACCCTAAAGAACACTCCTCCTTTGTATGTTCTCCCTCCATCTGATGCATCTCAGGCAATTATAGAGTAATTAAGAAAAAAAAATGCAACTAGTAATATAACTAGTTACTTTCTCCAGGGAGTAATAAAGTAAAGTAAGGCATTACTATTTTTGAGAGTAATATGTAATATGTAATATATTACTTTTTTGAGTAACTAGCCCCAACACTGCTCACAAGCTGCTCTTGTTTTGATGTTAATTTGTTCCCTTGTTTTAATTAAATGAAAATTAAATTTACATTATCAAAACAAATTAATTAATAGGTACAGATTCTTAATTTGTGGTAACAAATTATTATGTGTGCAATAATAAATAATGACTTAAGCAGTTTAACAACTTAAAAGTGTGGGGCCAGTCCAAGTCAGGAACTAAAATCAGGAAGTCAGATTTAGACTTCTGTAAGCAGCCATGTTTTGACAATAAAGCAAGCCAATGCTAAAAATAGCATTACACAACTGCCATTTCACAGCAGCTCTTAGATTGCTACCTAATG
Source organism: Labeo rohita (assembly GCF_022985175.1). Lineage (NCBI taxonomy): Eukaryota > Metazoa > Chordata > Actinopteri > Cypriniformes > Cyprinidae > Labeo > Labeo rohita. The sequence goes on from NW_026128758.1 coordinate 3,317, forward strand.
GAGACCTCTACATCAACTCCCAGTTCAGGGGTCTGACTTTTGTCAACATTAAGGTCACATTTAAAATAATGATACATCCACTATGCATATCCAGCCTATAGCTATGAAATTTAGTTGCTTATAAGCAATGTGCAAATATTAGATCTGAATGAACATTGAAGTTGCCTCTTACAGTAATGACAAGTGGAAACAATACAGAGATTCTTCTGTGTTTATGAGGCTGAGGTCACATTACCTCTCACACAGTGGTGACTCCAGGACTTTTTTTGTTGGGGGTGCTAAGGGTGAGCTTAACAGTTCAGAGGGGGTGCTAAAAATGGTAAGTAAATTGAGAGAAAGTAATGAACGCCTAAGCTTAACCTATCTAAACAGCATGCAAATTCAGCCACCTGTGTTTTTATATACAGCAACTTCGAAAAATGCATATTTTAATTTTTTTTGTCTGTGGCATTAAATAGGGGTGGGGGGAAAAAAATCAGTTAGATAGATAGACGCCGATATAAGATCAGTGTACCTAATTGATTAACAATTAGGAACAATCTAAGGTGTTTCATAAATGAATGATTATTATTTAACAAGTGCAACTAGAAACTTGTTTTACACGAAATGTGTGTGCTGCTAGGCGCTGCTTAGTAACTGCTTGGTTAAGAGGAAAAATTAAGAGTTAAATTAAGGTTAAGAGTCAGTTTTCAAAAGTTACCAAATACATTTTAAAAATAGCTAAGTTTGTTGCTAGGTGCTATTTGGGGAAAAAAGTTGCTAGGTCAGTCTGAAAATTGCTAAATCTAGCAACAAAATTGGTAAGTTAGCAACACTGCTACAGGCCCATCAAGCCCCGCCCTAGTGCCGCCACTTCCTTTACTGAAAGACCCACAGAGAAACATTGTTTGTTTGCATGTTTTTGTTTGCTGTGATGGCACTTAGGCTGCTCCTGTCATTAGTTCTTCTTACATACAACAAAGGTACAAAATCCTATAATTTTACTATGATAAATCTTTAATTAATGTTTTTATTTTGTTAAAGTGAAAGGGGAGTTTTAAAATGTCCTCTGAAATGTTTGTGTTAATGTCTTAATGTTTAGTGGGGTTGGGTTTTATATTGGGTTTGTGCAATATATCTTTTATAATTGATATGGCATGAGCCAATACCATTTACAGTATATTAATATCAATAGTTTGGTAAAATAGCGGAGGACACTGCAGGGCTAGTGCATATCCTAAATACTTGGATTTAATAACACCTATAATTTATAGCGGCATAAATAAGCAAACAGCTACTAAACTTTGTCCTTTAAATAAAGCCTTATTTTCTTTCTCCTCAGGGTCGGTGCCGAGATCTCTGTGTTTGTGCAGACGGGAGCTTCTGTTCAACTGGATTTAGAGACACAACTACTACCAGAGTTTGATGATTTATACTGGAGAAATGATAAATCAGAGAATATAGTTAAATATACAAGTGAATCCACAAAAGTAAAACTTCATTCTTCCTACAAGGACAGAGTGGATTTCAATGATAAAACCTTCTCCTTGACACTGAAGAACATGCAGAAGACAGACAGTGGGCTCTTCACAGCAATAGCAGCTGGAGAATCAGACAAAAATATTGTCACATACAGAGTATCTGTTATAGGTGAGTGTGATGTGTACTGCTTATTAATCCATAATGTAACTGTTAGTAGTCATTTGTTAATTATATTCAGTTGCAGTTTTATTTGAAAACAATATAAATTAGAGCTGTTCGTATTTCCCATTCGTATAATGTTTTTTTTCCTCTAACTTCAAAACCTGCTATATTTTACTATATTGGACGATGCTATTGAGATGTTACAAGGACATTCTGATTGCACTATATGAAATGCATTTATAGATTTATCTGCTGATTTTGATGAGCTTAATGATGTAGTTTGTTCTTGGGTAACTTATTCTTTGAACTATAACTGTCCCACCTGTTAGGGAGCAATTAGGGAGCAATTATCACTATGTAGGGACCATGTCAATCAGAACACAGTTCATGCATGGAGCTCTTTTTTAACGAGTTGGTTTTCTGAATCAGGTGTGTTGAAAAAGCCTGGGTTGTCAGGTTTAATTAATATCCATGTTATTCTTCAGTGTGAAAGTAAGGCTATGGACGAGACTTCTGGTTCATTATGTGCATGTCTGGGCACATAAAAATCTACAAAGTCACAATTTTCAAAGTCCAGAAGATATTTCAGGAAGATATTTAGTTTTTCGTTTTTCGATATTTTCATTTCACAGCTGGTATTAACACAAGCATTGACTAAAGTGGCTGCGATCAGCTCCGGTGGCCACAGCAGAGCTGTAATGCACCAGAGACGTGTGCAGTATAGGGGGTAAAAACATGCCAAGGCGCGGCTGGTATAAACACAAGCACTGACTAATAGAGCAGCTGCGATCTGCTTCAGTGGCTGTGTTGGTGCCGTAACGTGCCGCAGACGTGTGCGGTAAGAGATTTATTCTTCATACAGTGTAGATAGCTTCACTTATAATGTGAGTGTTTTTTTTTTTATGCATAAACTTGCACTACACTAAGCTAGGCTAATCAGTGATAATGTTGTTTGATAATGTTAATGATCTTTGCTCGCTTTCTGTAGCTGCTTTTTGAACAACTAAGGAAAGCATTATAATTGGTACAGTGTGTTTATTCAATTGTTGTCATGTTAAATACAAATTTATTCATGTTAAAAAAAATTAGGCTGCTTATGCTGGAGCTGGTTTTGGGCAATGAAACTAAGTATATAAATAAATAAATAAATTAGCATGATAATATCATGTACTGGTGATCTCACAGACTGATAGGACGCAACACTACTGCAGCATCAACTATACCTTAATATATCCTTACCTATAATGGAGTAGAAGGAACTTGCTACTTTGTCAAGCGATATGGCAGTACTGAAACACCATGGCTGTTTGCCAGTTACAAAGCACTGGGACAGCTAGCCAATCACAAAACATTTAATTTTTTGAAAGGCAGGCCTTCATCAAACCCTGAACTAATAGAGCCATTTGTGCCAGGCTGGGGAGAAAGGTATTGTAATAATGCAAATTATGTACAAAAAATAACTCATTTTTCAAACCACTATGCGTGAGAGCATGTTCTAGTACACCCCCAAAATAAAATGAATAAGTTCTGGTTTACTCAAGTTTTAAACTGTCAAGTTCTGGCATTCCTAAATCTGTGAATGTGACCTAAATTTTTTTAATATGTGTGTGTTTCAGATGCAGTGGAAGCTCCTGTCCTGATTGTAAACTCAAGCTGGTCGAGTCCTTACCCCTGTAGCTTTACATGTAATGGACATAATATTATCATCAGCTCCATCTATGATAGCAGCTGTTCACAAGAGAAAGTGGCCTCATCTGATATCTACACTCTAAGACTGAACTGCTTTGGTGACTCAATCATGTGTAACTACAGCAACCCAGTGAGCTGGAAGACTGACACAAAAAAAGATTAATGAACTCTGCACTGTTAATCTAAGTACATACTGTATCCGCTCTAACCTGTAAACACACTCACAGATGAAGAAACAGAAAATAATTGAGACAGTGAAGCATTGCTGCATCGTTTATGGTTCATTATCCTTTGACTATTGACAGTGGTCTGCTTCTATTTCAAAAAGCTTTTGGTTTAGTGTGATTTGGTTTGTCATGGCATTCACTCACAAACTGCT
>NW_026128759.1:0-32937 GCF_022985175.1 Labeo rohita
TCTCATATCGAGACTACAATGGAGACCAAAACAAAGACATTGCAATGGTTCTTCACACTGATCTCTGCATGTGCTAGCTTTTTATGGAATGGTGTGTTGTGGGAATTAGTTAAAGGGATAGTTCATGCAGGGTTGCCAGGTCTGAAAAACAAGTTCAGACCAATTGTTGATCAAAACTAGCCCAAGACTAGTGCAATCGTGTTTTTTCCATGGTTTTCCCCTCTGTTGAAATCACGTTCCAAGATGAGGGAGGAGATCGCTTTAACCCATGGGCTAAAAAACAACCACATAGTTGGCAGTTGGCAACACTGAGTTCATCCAAAAATGTAATTTCTTTCAATTTACTCACTCTCATTTCATTTCAAACCTGTATGACTTTTATCTTCTACGATACACAAAAGAAAATACTGTTTTTGTCCTTACAAGGAAAGTCAGTGGGGTCCAAAACAACACTGGAGCTTAATGACTTTCATTGTATGAACCAAAACAGAGACATTTTTAAACAAAAACAACATGACGGTGAGTTAAATTATGACAAGTTTCACTTTAGGATGAGATGCATCCATTATGCTGCTTTAGGGGCCTCTATGTTATCACACCCATGAGTTCAGCCAGCTGACACGAAGTAAGATAATCCTAGATGCTTGGAAACAGAACGAATGCCAGAAGAAAATGCAAACAGACAGAGGGAGTCGGGTGCATGGGTTAAACACAGTTTAGGATTTGGCAATGTATTCTGGGGTCTTTTTGAGGGCCACCAGGCCACAAATTAGCAGCCTCCACTGAAAGTGCTGTTCCCAGATGGATCATTTTGTGCACATTATTTACGACCCAAGGCCACTTCCTTGTCAGTTATGCAACCATGCTCCGTTCTCAGGCATTGCACCAGGAAGACAAAAAAATGTCCCCCTTACTGCCAGAGTTTGGAGTTAATCAAGCTAGGACCATTAGTGGGTCATGAAAAGGATACAAGCTCTTCACAGCATCCTGAGCTAATGGGGGAAACAGCTTAAAGAGCTTATGCACACTTTAAACACGCAGATCGAGTCATGACTAAGTGAGAGACCAGATGTGTTTGAACGCCTTTGGGCATTCATAAACACCGACTCAGAGGTCTTCCAGAGGAGACAAAGAGGGTTACCTTTCTGTGACCTGTTGCACTGTGTTTGCTCCCATTGGATTTATGGGCCCGTTTGATGTCAATGTGAGGACCCATGTGGAAACTAAATCTAAAAAAGTGACAGAGTTCGCACTCACGGTTGCACTTTCCAGATCAATAAATCTGTCAGATCAGACATCAACGATCCTTTGGGGAAGACTCCTTCGCTAACAATCGCTTTGAGATAACTGGTTTGACATGCCAGGATGATGTGTGGCAGCTCTGGTAATCAAGTTGTCTGAGGTTGGGCTTGCAAAGTAAGATGTAAGAGATGTTTCGACAGAGATGCTCTGAATACAGCATAAATCACACCATTGATTATTAAACTGAACTAAGATGAAAACAATGGAGCAACATTGAAATCAATTTGCAGCTAGGAGGTAAAGCTGGAGATTTCATATTAAAGCACTGGCTTTTCATATTAAAGCACTGGCAGGCCCAAAATAACAATATCTTGTTTTTTACAGGCTTATTGTTGAACATGGCCCAAAACTAACAGATGCCCTTGGTATGAATCACCCTTCACTGCCATAATACTACTTAGCCCATAAATTCCTACAATTTTCAATCAAAAAACAGCTTAGAGACCATAGGCAGACCAGACTATGTAAAGCCTAGTATTGCAAGTAATCTGCATCTGTTGTAAAATATATATCCTTGTTCCTATGGCTCAAACAGTAGAGCAGTGGCTCCCAACCACGTTCCTGGAGGCCCCCCAACACTGCACATTTTGTATTTCTCCTTTGTCTGACACACCCATTTCAACTCTTGGAGTCTCTACTAATGAGCTGATGATCTGAATCAGGTGTGTTTGATTAAGGAGACATAGAAAACATGCTGTGTTGGGGGGCCTCCAGGAACATGGTTAAAAACCACTGCAGTAGAGTACAGTATTAACACCGCCAATGCAATGGATTCAGTTCCCAGGGAATGCTTGAACATGAATGCATTTTAGGTTGCTCTGGGACAAAGGGTTGTCAGATGCATAAACATAATGCTTTGTGTCCATACACAGGTGTTGCATCCAGAATTTACTGGTGTGATGATTAAGGTAGGGCTTCTCCTAATAATTAAGTGGGGAAGTGACAAATAAACTCCAACAACCAGAACATTTCCAATCACTGCTTAGACCAGCATTTTCTTGTCATTGAGGCCACAGAGTGTGCATTTAATAAAAGAAGATTTGAGGAAGGAGCCTTTGAGAGCTCTTGAGATCTAGTCATGATGTCATGCATCAAAAGGTATTGGACTTGTTTGGACTTTTTAAAAACAGAAACTCCATCAGATTCTGACCTATTAAGCCAAAATTATGTTTGAACAACAGTCCAAAAGAAACTGAATGAAGTAAACGGCACAGTGATTGAGTGCATTTTGAAACTCCCCTTAATTCAATTGACAGCACGATGGTTTCCTAACACTGCTGTAATCTTTTGGCTGTTGGCTTTCATCAGAATCAAATATAAATCTACACATGTCGGGGTGGAGCGTCTGGCTTCTTTAACGAGTGCAATATTTCTGAATTTATAGCACTTAAAACGATAGAAGGAAATGACTTTTGGAAAGTGTACAAAAGTGCATCAAAGTAAGGACTCACAAACGACGACCTTACTCTGGCCTACAAGGGCCGCCGCTCTTTCCAGCTCATGCCTCTCTCTTTCCGACTCGTCATGGTTCGAGTGGTGTGAACTGAAGATGAAGACAAGCATGTCGTTTGCTGGAGCAGCGCAATACCCGCTGCATGACCCCTTTCCCCTGGCTGCCACCGCCAGGCTGGGATGAGCGTAGCTGGGCTGGGGCTCACTGGAACGAAGTCTTGGAATCCCCACATCTGGCTTATATCTGTGGCTTACGGTCATTTGATTTTTGGCTGATGGCTTCCAGTAGTTCCACAAAGGCTGGATTGTTCTGAGGGCTCAGGGCTTTTCTTTTCCACTCAGTACTGGCGCCGGTGACCACAGCTGGGGCTGCTTTTCGCAGACGCAGCCTCAGCCCCGCAAGGACTGGAGACAGGGAGGAGATGAGCACAGCCCACTCAATTGGGACAACAAGCTCCTATAGATCCTTCCAGCAGTTATTGTCAAAAAAAGACTGTAATGTCAAGTTATTTTCTGGACTTCCACCCTGCTTTGATTTACGACGGTTGTGATGTTCCAGTAATTGAACAGATTTCATGGAGAGCAACTGTTGTGAAGGGCTTAGACCAAGTTCCATTGCTCTGGTTCATTCCACCTCTTCAGACCCATCCTCCCCTGTTTTTCTGCAGGGCTGACAATTGGGTTCAACTTCAGGTCAAGCTCTTTGCTTGACAATGGGCCAGCCAGTCTTGAATCAGAGCGGAGCAGGCAGTTTTCCCATAGGATCCTCACACACACTCAGAAGGGACTTAGCTTAGTGGCCTTTCCTGTTTCAGCCTCTCATACCAATGGAGATCTCAGCATTTTTTCTCTCTGTAGACCTTTGCAGGCTTCACTCGGCTGTGCTCATTCTTAACGGCATTTAAACAAGGCCTGTGTGTCCAATCAGGGGAAAACAAGCTAAGCGAATCTCTGATTTCAAATTATTTCTTATTGTACGGTTAATGTAATTTGAGCAGAGCAAGTTGTCCCATGGGCACAATGAGAAAAAGAACATTTTCTCAATCAGTATTTTTGTCTTAATACTTTGCAAAGCTTGAAATTGATCAGAAGTGGCAGTAAAACACATTTACACTGTTACAAAAAATCTATTGTTCTTTTGAACTTTCTATTCATCAAAGAATCCTGAAAATTGTACCACGGTTTCCACAAAAATGTTAAGGGGCACAACTGTTTTCAACATTATTAAAAAATTATGTCTATATTAATATAATGGCCTAGCGATTATCAGTGCCGATATTAAGTCTTTTTATGGTTATCGGTATCGGTCATTTTCAAAACTGATTTGCCGATAAAATCATTTAAAAGCATTTAAAGTTTTTTTCAGAGCCCTTGTTATTCTTAATTTTAACATTAATTTTCATTTTTCACCAGGCATATATATCGATTCAAAATATCGGTCTATCGGTTATCTATTTGATCTGTAATAATTGGCATTGCCATCGACATATCAGTCAACCCCTAATATAATACTTAATAATAAATTATGAATTGTTTATTGAGCACCAAATTAGTAGTAGTAACATAGAAAATAGTCATCTTAAATGGTAATATTTTACAATATTACTGTTTTACTGTATTTTTAATCAAACAACTTTAAAAAATATTACTGACCATAAATTTAAAATACTAATAATTTTATCATCTAAAAACACAACTTCTAATATATGTGCATCTTGCAAACATTTTTCTTCTTTTAAGGATGTTATTTCCTGGGGGAAAAAAAGAAAAAAAAAACTGATTAACAAAATGAAAAACTCTACCAGTAGTACATATTTTCTGCATATTTTTGTTTTACCCATGATATACATTTTTCAGGAAATAAAAATGAAGAGTTTTACACTTTATAACACTTTATAGTAATTGTATTAAAATAGGTTGACAGTAAAAATTATTTTTGAAGAAACTGTGTTTCTTGAGCTCTTTGGTGACAGGGCTGCAGGTATTTGTGGGACAGAACGTGCTGGTGTGATTGAGCCAGCGGAGGACACGGATCCTACACATTTTGTGTGTGAACTCTGGCTGAACCCCTGGGTTACTGTTTCAGGCACGCTCTGACAGCCTCACCCCAATGACCCGGCTCGCGACTACGCAGTTCACCAAGAGGTCCCCTGTTCATGCACACCAGTCCCATCAACCCCCCGCATTACCCCTCCATTATGCCCCGCTCTACCCTCTGCCCTGCTCTTCAGTTCCACTTCTCCCCCCCTTCTGTTTGCCACAGTCAAGGAGATGGGAATCTGTCTTTGTTGAGTCTTTTAAATATGGACACAAATGTAAAACAATTTGTTTTGCATACCAGACATACTGGTAACACAACTCTTGCTGGGAAAAAGCGAGTTCAACGAAAGTTTAGATGTCAGCTGAAGTGCAACATTTGCATACACATTACGCTGTTATTCCAGGATGTACTTGTACAATAATATCAACAGATTTCAAAGGCTTGTCTTGCTATAAATGGATAGGAGAGAGAAATAAAACCTTGACCTGCACTTAGGAATTCAGTGTATGCTATAAATTAATTTTGTGGTTATCTGCAAACCATTTAGTGTCTTATTTTCCTTGGTAATACTGAAATACTGGAAATTTGAATATGGGTCACCAGAAGCCTCAAAGCTGAACTTTTAGTACAACAGCAAGTAAAAAGCATTTAGGAAGGCTGAAATAGTTTTATGCAAAAGTTTAAAACCCCTTGCAGAATCTGTGAAAATGTGAATAATTTTAACAAAAGAGAGATCATACAAAATTCATGTTATTTTTTTATTTAGTACAGTCCTGAGCAATATATTTTACATAAAAGATGTTTACATATAGTCCACAAGACAAAACAATAGCTTAAATTATTAAAATAATTCATGGTTCTTAATACTGTGTGTGGTTACCTGGTTACCTGTTTTTTTTTTGTTTTTTTTTTGGTTTTGTGATGGTTGTTCATGAGTCCCTTGTTTGTTCTGAACCGTTAAACTGAGCACAGTTCTTCAGAAAAATTCTCCAGGTCCTGCAGATTCTTCAGTTTTCCAGCATCTTTTGCATATTTGAACCCTTTCCAGCAGTGACTGTATGATTTTGAGATCCATCTTTCCACACTGAGGACAAATGAGGAACTCAAACACAACTATTAAAAAAGGTTCAGACAATCACTGATGCTCCAGAAGGAAATACGATGCATTAAGAGCCAGGAGTGAAAACTTTTTTAATTTGAAGATTAAGGTAAATTGTACTTAATTTGTCTTCTGGGAAACATGCAAGTATCTTCTGTTGCTTCCAAAGGGCAGTACTAAATGGAAAAAAATTATATTTTAAACAAAATAAGAAAAATTTGGACGTATTCATCCTGTTCAAAAGTTTTCAACCCCGGCTCTTGATGCATTGTGCCATCACAAAACAAAAACAGTCGCAGATCATCCAGGTAACCACATACAGTTTTTAAGAACCTAGGGTTCCCAAACTTTTGCAGGTTTTTTAAAATAATTTGAGATATTTCTTTGTCTTGTGGACTATATGCAAACATCTTTTATGTCAAATATCTTACTTAGGACAGTACTAAATAAAAAATAACATGCATTTTGTATGATCCCTCTTATTTTGTTAAATTTATTCACATTTTCACAGATTCTGCAAGGGGTTCCCAAACTTTCGCATAAAACTGTATCACATGAGAATACAATGCAGGCAATAGAAAACTGAACGTTTGAATTTCAAAATCAAGACCAAACTCATTGCCCTATATGCATGAATGAAAATCTAGATGAAGTGACACCACTTTCAGCTAAAAAACTCCCTGTAATACCAGCCAACACATAAATCGACTACAACATCACTGCACATCTGGGTTCTACAGCACTTATGGCAAATAAAACAGCAAGGCAGCTAAACTTCACCACCCACATCTTGATTGATGTCTTGTGAGTTCGCATTTTATAACATCAGGACAATCTGTCTTCTACGAACACTTAACTTGAACCACACACACACACACACACACACAAAAAAAACCCCACTAAAATTTAATTTTATTCTAATTAAGATATCAACATTAAATTGTTTTCATAAATGTAAATTGTTTTCATTTGTAAAAACCTTACCAATTAATATTTGTAGACTGCAAATATAGATTATAGATTAAATTAAAGCTGCAAGCAGCGATGAAAGGGCCCTCGCACCCGGGCTCACCACCGATCGGTGGCGGACGGTGGGCACTATGCTTTTCACATCATAAATTTAGGAAGAATATGTCAAAGTCATTTATATGTGCCAAACTTCATGCTGCCAGCTGGTGGCACTATGTCTATAACTGAATATTGGCATGTAGATGTGTTCAGGCCAGCACTTTTGTCAAATATATGAAGTTTGGTGCAGATTGAACACAGTATGCTTGAGCTAGTGTAAGACATTACATATCTTGTTGCCAACAGGTGGCGCTATGATTATATCTGAATATTGGTCTTTAGGTGTCTTCAGGCCAGTACTCTTACCAAACATGTGAAGTTTGGGGCAGATCAGACATTGCATGTTGAAGTTACTGTAAAATAAGTCATTTCCTGTTGCCAACAGGTGGCGCTATGATAATAACTGAATATTGGCCTCTAGATGTGTTCAGGCCAGGACTCTTATCGAACATGTGAAGTTTGGGGCAGATCGGACTTCATATGGCTGAGTTATAACAGATTCTATTCTCATGGCGAAACATCGAACTTTGTCAGGCCGCCATGGACACGCCCTCTAATGAAAACTCAAGATCTTCACAATTTAACATTGCAAAGGCCTTTAGAGTAGACTGACCAAATTTGGTGTTGATCTGAATAAATCTGTAGGAGGAGTCCGTTACAAAGTAAAACATGTCACTTCCTTTTGCCAGGTGGTGGCGCTATGACTAAGACTGATTATGACTATGGGCATGTGTTCAGGATCGGACTCTTATCAAACATGTGACGTTTGGGGCAGATCAGACATTGTATGGCTGAGTTATAACAACTTCGATTTTCATGGCGAATCATCGAAATTTGACAGGCCGCCACGGACACGCCCTCTGGTGAAAACTCTAGATCTTCGCAATTTAACATCACAAAGGGCTTTAGATTAGACTGACCAAATTTGGTGTTGATCTGAATAAATCTCTAGGAGGAGTTCGTTCAAGTACGACGCCTGGAAATGGCAAAAATGAGACAAAATTTGCTTGAAAAATTAAAAATATCTGACTTCCTGTTGGGTTTCGGATTTTGCCTCAAGAGACTTTTTGTAGGTATTGGTGTGTTACATGTGTGTACCGAGTTTCGTAAATGTACTTGAAACGTAGCTCGAGGCGCACTCTGCTGAATGTGTATAGGTGGCGCTATCGAGCCATTTTGCCACACCCACTTCTGAGACCCATATCAGACGTAAATTTTCGCCAGTTCTGATGCGTGTGCAAAGTTTTGTGAGTTTTCGGCCATGTTTAGGCCCTCAAAAATGCGATTCATTTTGGAGAATAATAATAATAATAATAATAATAATAATAATAACAAACAGAGCAATTCCAATAGGGTCCTCGCACCACCGGTGCTCGGGCCCTAAATAATAATAAACGGAGCAATTCCAAGAGGGTCCTCGCACCACCGGTGCTCGGGCCCTAAATAGACAATAGCAATTTCTGTTTTAGGGTGGTGCCTAGAAAGCAATATCAGCAAAGACCCCCAGACCTCATAAAATGTTTTTTTCACTTTCTTTAATCGCAGACATCCAGTCCTAAGCTGGAGGGTTTAGCCTTTGTCAACAAACACCTGCTCACTTCAGAAACATGAGTTTCATCTGCAGTGTCACTACTTTAACTCACTTCTCCGTGTAAGCCAACTCCTCATCTCATTATCTCCCAGCCAACACCCTCCATTACTGTCCCGGGCGTGACATAGTGGTACGGTCTACTTATTCAATCAAAAGACTCCTGCTGGCGCTGTCTGTGCAAAGTGCCAGAGAAGTGAGGCCACCCCTGACTCCTGAAGCATCAAGTGACTGACTGTCTCCTCTCAGTCTTAACCCAGGGCAATATCTGTCTCCATCACCATATGGTCAGACAGACTCTCACCTGGAATCGACAAGCTTTTAATATCATGTCACAGACGGCGCTTTAATGATGTGCCGTAAGAAGCTGCTCAGGGTTCATTTGTTCTCTTTTGAGGCGAGACGGCTGGTAATTTATTATTTGGTGTATCTAGGGATTCATCAATACACCTAAATGTCTGATAAATAGAGAATTCGAAATAAATTAATAATAACCTACAAATATTTACGCCTAAATTTAAGACACACAATGCTGTACTACAAATGCCATGCTATGGAAAAATACAGCTCTTAAAAAAGCCAAATATGGTCCAAATTAATTCTTTCCCAGCATTCTCTGTCCAGAAGTTATACAATAAGATGTTTATTACAGGGCTCTGGGGGTCTCCCTTTCCAGGTCTCATGGCCTCTACGAGGAGCCCCTTCCACCACGCATCGTTCCTCCCGTCAGCCAGGGAAAGACCTGAACTTGAGATGACCCTGCTGAGCGAAGTCCCCGTTGGGTTCATCTACAGGCCACTACACCGTTCCACCCTCCCGTCCTTCCCCCAACCCCACTATCATTCCTTGAATTTCCTATTTCCTTTGGTCTTGGAGTTGCATTCAATGGGCATCTGCATAGAGAGCAGCCCCCTCCACCCCACCACTATCACTCCATCCCCCACCCATCTATACGCTGCTACCCAATTTGCAGCCACTCTGTCTGACAGGAGGATGAGATCTAACGTGTTTACCACACCCTCATGACACCGGCGATCCTCTTCCCTGACTGCAGGTCTCCTGTACTGACACATGTACACAATAGTGTTTGTTATTGTCAGTGCAGGAATGCGTGCATACATACACTTCTGTCAGCAAAAACCTCTGAGTCAGTGCTGTGCATGAGTGCGAGCGTTTGCACCTCATTAAAAGAAGGACAAAGGCTGGAAAATCAAGAGTCAACTGAGAGGAACTTTTCTCTTTCAGCATTCTCTACATGTGGTTCAAGTTACTAGTTTCCAAAGCTTTTTTCATCATACCAAAGAGAGACATCAGAGGGTTTACTCAAATAAGAACTATAAAATATTTCTCTGAAAGAAATTAGCAGGAAATGGTGTTTCATGTTTAAAAAATGCTTTGGGTTCATATGCGTCATAACATTTATTAATATTTTAATTCCAAATCATTTTAATTATAGATATAAGAGTTTCCTATATCGCCATATTAAACAGAATCAAATTATGGGTGGGAGATATGACCAAAATATTGGTAAATTAACTTCTCTTTATGATATAAAAATTTTTGATACCATTTTTACTTCTTTTTCACCAGTGTCAATATCACAAAAGTAATACTAGCCTAAATTAAAGTGTATTAAGTAATCAAATGTATAAAAACACTGCACATGTGTAAATTAAATATATATATTTCTTTTTATTAAAGCTACAAAAGTGATTTAGCCACTTTTAGAGCAGTGAGAGATTTTCTTTTGTTTGTTTTTGTTCTTTTGCTCATGAATGACAGACAACAGGAATATTAGACTGCTGTCACTTTAAGAGCTGCCTGGATCCAATACAGTAGACGTCACAGTTACATCACTTGCAGCTGCGTGTGCATTGTGGTGGCAGAAAATCACTGGTAACAATGGAGTGAAACGGGAAAAATCCAGAGAACAATTCGGAATGCAAATCATTTTTATAGAATACGGTCGTCAAAAACGGCATTTGAACCGAAACTAAGATGTTTAAACGGTTGTGGCTAAAAGGGATACAGCTCAGACCAGAAACTAACAATGAAATGAATTGTACTACCTATTAGATTGGCTTAGCCAATTACTCTACTTTTAAAGTATAATTTTTAATTAAAAATAGGTCTACATAATATTCACATATGCAGTTCACAGGGAAAACATTATATTAACCCTTTGTTACAGTAGAGTTTCCAACCTTTTTGGCGAGCGAATGGCGGAGGTGTTTTGTCATCATTACGGTCGCATCTGAGACTTGCATTATGTTTTTTATCAGTTTCCTGGTTATAAAGTTTATTGTAGCTATATGGGCATTCATTTTTTCTTGCCGTTAAATACATTTGCCCACAATCTTAAAATATAAAAGATGAACCGCTATGCACAGGATATTTAAAACGTACAAAAGTATATTGGCTACAACTTTTCTCTGTTCTCCAAACACAAAAACATTAGCTTTTATAGACAGTGTTTCTTGAGTAAAGAAAATGCTGCACTTATTCAAACATGAGCTCTTTATTTACCCTTGCACTGGAAAGAAGTAGACGTGTGTCCGCAAATGCGTCGCAGCACTTCATTGTGAGTTGAGGCGGGTGGAGTTATGAGATTTTCTGACAATTTGAGGATCCAATGGCGTTACGAGGTTTATTCACAAGCTCTCTTGAATACTATTTATTGGTTAAATATTTGTAAAACTTGCAAACAGACACATATTTAGCATGAAATACTATTTATGTAGATACTGTACATATAAGGGGATAAAAAAAATGCAGCTGAATGCTTTATTAGCACCATTTTAAACTTGGTTTAAATTCAGTATTTGCTTGCATTCATTGTGTGTACTTATACGAGTATCATTAAAAAATGGATGCAAGTTACTAACTTTTTAAATTTCACATTTAAAAATATAGTGTTTAATCATTTCTAAATATTTATTCAAATGAAAAACTTAAGCTTGTCGCAGTTCTGTTTTTCAATGGCTCTGGCGTTAACAGAAGCGCTACATTTTACTATTTACGCCACATTAAGTGCGCCAAAACGGTATTTACCGTTTGAATTTAGTATAAAACTTACACATTTAAAAGCTGAAACTTTGTTTAAAATCAATTTATATATATATGAAGAGTTTAGATGCAAAACCAGCTAAAAGCCATCTCCGTCAAAAATGAGGTGATGCAGAATGAATGCTCTCGACACATATTATACGTTCATCAAATACTTTTTCTTCAAACTCGCTAAAATATCAGCCCCAGCCCAATCAGAAGTACCAGTACTTACATAGAAACCTATACATCTGAGTATGATAAAAAATGCATTTTTTAAAGCTTTCACATGAGCTTTGGTTCATCATTTGACTTTCTCATCACCACCTGCTTTTGATGGTTATCAGTGTATTACAAAAGTACAAAACAGATTTCAGTACTTCAATAGGTTGGTACATACAGTTAATGAAATTAATGAAATTATGGTATTTACCTGTAAATTTATGTGAAAACCGCAAAACATAAAATGTTGCTACCGTATTTTTTACGGTAAAATTCCGACAACCATAGCTGCCGTTTTTTTACCATAAATTTTACAGAATATTTTTTACAGTGTAGTAATCACAATTTTTGCCTCAAAAATAAACTTTAAAAAATGAGGGGTGAGTTGAATTTTATGTGGTAAATGATATTGTGCTACAAATGCTGTCAATGCAGCTTCACTTCTTTTGAACCCAGGACATTCCCTTAAAGCATCACTTGGTGCCCTCTTAATCATCTACACATGTGTCTTTATAGAAACACTTTCTTCACTCTCTTTTAAATCGATATGAGAAATCTGTGGCAAATCACTTTGAAAGTCTGAGGTATGAATCCACATCAGAGAATCCATTAGCAGAGGATACTGCAGTAAAGGAAACCATAGCCACATTCTGCGTTCATCTCGCTCAGATGAGGGTGTGGGCTGTGATGATTAAAGACAGAGCCGTAAGTGTCTGCCGAGACCTGGGAATGCCATTAACAGAGAGTGCCAAGCAAACGGCCAGCATAATGCTGCAGACTTTTCCAATTAGCTCATAAAAGACCAATCACAAAGCAAGGCCTGGTAGAAACAAAATGGACTTTCATGGCGAAGCAAGAACATTCTCCCCAAGAGTCCTTCAAAATACAAACCCCTCAGAGAGAAAAATATAGGCAAGGAAAAGGATATTTTAGTTACCTTCACCCAGACTAAAGTCTTGCAGAGTGAATTAATACATCTTAAAATGGCCCTTATGAAAATTGGATTTCCATTAAGTACCGTAGCAAGGAATTTTAACAAGGTAATGGCCGATGTGTTGGCAGCCAATATATGCTTTTTCTGCCATTAGAAAAGTCTAGTGCTCATAATAGGTGCAAATTAGAGTGTTTTCACAAAATTAACCTTATGGCTGCCGTTAATTTAAAGCAGATAAGACATTGCTATTAAATGTCACAGTAATGGAAAACACCTTAGCGTAACAACACAACTGCAGGAGACTTAGTACATACACTGAATAAGAGAATAAGAGAGGACCAAATTATTAACAGAATGTAATTATGGAATTTTTCAGACAGATCATAGGTAACACTTGAGTTCACTTATCATTTTGTCCATTAGCATTTTCCAGTACTCCAAATCTCTATAAAGCAGTAGGAAAGACAGAAGACATAAACTGTCTTGATTCAGAAGATGCTCTAACTTCCCTCATTGGTCTATGTGATTCTGTATTTCTGAAATGAGAACTTTTGTGGCTTACTTGTGTGATTAACATATCGAAACATATCAAAATTTGCAATTTGTCAGCCTACATTTGACCTCTTTTTAACCAAAATTGAGCTCCTAAAGAGGTTTTAAAATGGATTAACAAAAACACACCACCAGTCAAAAGTTTTTAAACAATAAGATTTTTGCATGCTTTTAAAGAAGCCTCTTCTGCTCACCAAGCCTGCATCTATTTGATCCAAAATACAGCAAAAGCAATAATATTGTGAAATATTTTACTATTTAAAATAACTTCTTTCTGTCTGAATATTTTAAAATGTAATTTATTCCTGTGATCAAAGCTAAATTTTCAACATCATTACTCCAGTCTTCAGTGTCACATGATCCTTAAATGTTCATTCTAATATGCTGATTTGCTGTTCAAAAAAACAAAAAAAAAAAAACATTTATTATTACTATTATCAACATTCAAAAATAAAGTGATGATAAAGACATTTACAATGTTACAAAAGATTTCTAATTCAGATAAATGCTGTTTCTGAACGTTCTATTCATTAAAGAAACCTGAAAAAAATTCTACTCGGCTGTTTTCAACATAATAATAATAAATGTTTTTGAGCAGCAAATCAGAATATCATAATGATTTCTGAAGGATCATTTGACTGGAGTAATGATGCTAAAAGAAAATCAGCTTTGAAATCAGGAATAAATTACATTTTAAAAATATATTCAAATAGAAAACAGTTATTTTAAATAGTACACATACCTCAAAATTTTACAGTTTTTGCTGTACTTTGAATCAAACAAATGCAGGCTTGGTGAGTTTAACTGTTTAATAATAATAATAACAACAACAACATGTATTTGTATTATTATTTTACTATTACATTCAAACTTTAAGTTGCTCCCTTTAGATGTCACCACATTAATAATTATAATAATAATCAACAGATTTTCAAATAAACTGAGGGTGCAAGTGAAGTTTAGGTGAATATGCACACTAAGGAACTTTAAAGATCACCCTTAACTTCCCTAGAGACCCTCCTCAAAACAACATATCTGACTTTCTTCAGGTATAAAGTTGAGTTCTTGCTCATACAGATCATGAACCGTCTCTCATGCTTTGCTGCCACCTTGTGGTGACACTGGCTTTCACAATTCTTAGCACCCGAGCTTCAGCAAAATATTAGCAAACTGAATCTACGATTCTTAGAACAATCAGAAATGTTGCCCTGTCAGCGCAAGGACCAACGCATCCCAAAAGTTGATGTTTATAAACTCATATTCAACTCATCTACCCATGTAAAGCCAGAGATTAAAAGTGAAAGACGACTGTGATAAACAACTGCAGTGAATGTTTTAAAATTGTGTTGTTGATGGCTTAACTGTTCTAAATTTACGTGCACCTGTTACTTGCACATTAGGAGTCAAGATAGGCTGCATGTGTGATAGTGACATAGTATTTAACTACAGAAAATAGCAAAAAAGCTTTGGCAGACGTGATATCCACCTTTTTCTTCCCGTATTTTCACAGCTATTTTTTTAACTGTACAAAACAGCTAATTTTGCTGCTTTATATTGCAAATTGGCGTGTCTTACCACATTATGTTGATGTGATATCTTAATTATGAGCACACTAGTTTGCAGTGCAGTTTTTCTCCTTATTTACCTATACCGGCTAATGAACCGGAAGTCTCACCCCTTACTTCCACGTTAAAGAATAAGGTGGTACATGTAATTTTAGCTTTGCATTTATCCTGTAAACAAAAGTATTTGTGATATTGATATACAGTGTTGGGGGCAACGCATTACATGTAACACGAGTTACGTAATGAGACTTTTTTTTTTAAGTAACTAGTAAAGTAATGCATTACTTTTTTTAATTTAAAAGGAAATTTCTAAGTTATTTTTTCAAATAAGTAAGGCCAGGTACTGCAAAGTCGCATGTATTGACTGACAGCTCTTGTGTTGCCATGTTGAGGGAAATTGGGAGGCACTGTGTGAACATGATGCAGTTCTAGACTAAATATGAATATGTATTTACTCATCTCACCTGCACAAAAAACACATTCAGTATTGCTCAAAATGAATAAAAACTGTGAAATGAAAACTCAGAATATTATGCAAACCTGCAATAATTAAATGTTAAATAAGAATTTAATCCCATTTTATTTAATGTCTTTTCAACTGACCTTTGATGATCCAATTCAACCATACTAAGCAAAAATGACACATTTATGTTTTATTTTTGTAGTTATTATTATATTGAACTTTTTTCTCCTGCGTCATATTCTTCATGCAATTTGTTTGAGCTGCGCCCTCTACTGTACAGACGTGAATTTACATTTCCTTCAGCCTGAAGTGTATTCAAAATAACTTTTTTAGTTAAAAACAAACAATCAAGCGCTGCCCAGATTTAAATAGTAACCCAAAAGTAACGTAATGAATTACTTTCCATAAAAAAGTAACTAACGTAATTAATTACTTTTTAGGGAGTAACACAACATTGTAATGCATTACTTTTAAAAGTAACTTTCCCCAACACTGCTGATATATATTTTCTACACGGTGTGATTTACATGCAGAAACATGGTTGCGTTTATTTTGAAGTTTGGAAAACAAGACAGATGTAAAATGCGTACATATTTGTAACCATTTTAAAGTTTTTATTTAATTATTTCTATGCTCATTTCTGTACTACTGATTTTAATATTTTTTTTTTTTTTATGTTTTTATATTTATGTGGCCCCCCGACTGTATTTATAAATCTTTAAAATCCATAAAAAATATAAAGATATATTTTTAAAGGTTTTGGTTTCAACTCGATTTCATACTTATAAAGTCCTAAGCACCTTGAGATCCATGAAGTTTGAATACAAATGTGTTGTTGCAAATAATATCTTCACCCAATTCTAAAATAAGAGCATGATTGTTTGCATTTGTATTATGAAACCACTAAACCTGCTGATTGTATGCTTTGCAGGTTCACTCTCATGATGTCTGCCACAAGGTGCCATCATATGACTTCAGTTCACTGGGTGCATCACACCACAAGGGGGCAGCCCAACATAAAAACAATCCATCCAGCTAATTTTGAGATTAAATAATTAAATAATAATTTGCAACCACAAATGAATGAAAGAATGTCACTGGCTGATAACCAAAAGGTTAGTGCTAAAAGCAAATTATTTGAACCTCATAAACTAAAATCTGAAATATGGTTGAGATATTACTACAGAAATGTTGTTTACTCAAAACACAGCACCTGCACTCTCTCATATCCCTCATTCTTAATGTAATCACATTTTTGAATGTGCTTAAGCAGTTTTCAGTGCAGACCTTTATTCATGCTCATTGCTCACAGAACCCTTAAATCTATAGTCCCTGAATACATTTTCTCGGCGTAAGGCTGGTGTGCTGATTTCCCATTGCTTCTTGCATGGCTATTGGTGTAAGTGGATGTGATTTTTTTTACCAAGGCTGAGATTGCTGTGGGTTTATAAGACCTTGGGCCTGCTATAATGGTGCGCTCTGGCAGATGTGATTAAGCTCTCTGACGTAGTCTGACTAAGCATAAGTCCGTCTCTCTTTTGCACGTACACACATTCTCATTTACACGTATATATGCAATGTTTTGGTATGGATTACACTTGTTTATTTTATTTCTGTATATGCTGTGCTTAGCACTTATAAATGTAGCTGCAGAGTCCTATTTCAGGGCAACAGTGGTCCTGAAATTTACATGAAAAAATAATAGGGAGTACAACAATAAAACATATCAAATACTACAAAATATGACATTAAAAAAATATGAGGAAAAAGAGAGGTGCGTTACCCAGGTTTAATGAGGTGCCTGTGACCTCCATTACAACCAAGAATTTTATTAGTGGTCAAATGAAGGTAGCTGTTAATAATAATAATAATGTTCAAACAATTGTAGAAGCTACACAAAATATTCTTGTTAGTCTATTGTTGTAGTTATTATTTATGAAGCTGTGAAAACATACAGTGTTAAAGTGTATGTCATTTCTCCCTCAGTTCTAACAACTCTGTGGTACAGTGATCTGTCAGTTTGATTGACAGCTAGGCTGATTCAGGGTTTTTGTCCCCATGGTCCCCATGTGGTGTGACATTCACCTAGTCTGACAACACACATCTAATAGAGAAGAGCCAGTAACATGATTTCTCTAGGTTAGATTGGCCTCTAGCACATTTCTAACTCTTTTAGTGTCACCACAATTGAAAAAAAAAAATTACTAACCTCTGTTTATGAAGTTCAAAAGTCCCAAACAACAAAATGATTTCCTGCTTAATGACACTGACAGTCTGATTTAATTATTGTGGGTCAGGAAATGAGCAAATCAGATCTGGGCCAGAGTTTTTTTCACTATTAAAGGAATAGCTCACCCAAAAATGAAAATTTGAACACATCACTCACCCAATATGTGGATAAGTTTGTTTCTCCATCTGAAAAGATTTAGAGAAATCTAGCACTACATCACGTACTCAAAAATGGATCCTTTTAAGTGAATGGGTGCCAAACAAATGATAAAAGCATCACAATGCTTGTAAACAGTGCTTGATCTGTGCATATTTCTCTCCTGATTCAGATGAGACTTTTTTTTTTTTTTTACTGGAGAAAGTAATATTATGAACAGAGGACTAGTATTTTCTTACAGAACTTCAACTTTTCACTTCACAAGATGTTCAATTATGGAACAATTATCATAATGTTTTCATTAGCTATTCGGACTGTCATTATGACGGCACCCATTCACGTATCTATTGATGAACAAGTGACGTAATGCTGTTTTTTCCTAATCTGTTCCGATGAAGAAACAAACTCATGTCATGGTTGACAAAGAGTACTGTTTCATATGAGTAAACAGTCAAAGAAAAATCAAAACAATATTAAAAGGGTGCTATTATCCTTTTTCACTTTTTGAACTTTAGTCAGTGCGTGATGTGTATCTTTGGGCATAAAAAAGATCTACAAAGTTACAAATCTCAAAGTCCATTCCAAAAAGAGATATTTCGTGTTTAAAAAATCCCTTTTCAAGAACTACAATGAACGGCACGTTAGTGATGCAGCACGGAGAATCCCTTCAACGAGCCGAAGCGTGGCGGGTATAAACACAAGCATTGACTAGAGTGGCCGCTTCAGAGCTGTAACGCGCCGCAGACGTGTGCAGTAAAGGGGGTCGAAACATGCCGAAGCCGCGATCTACTCCAGTTGCCGCATCAGAGCTGTAACGCGATGCAGACGTGTGCAGTGTGTGGTAACAGATTTATACATCATACAGTGTAGATAGTTTTTTTTTAAAATGCATAAACTTGCACTAGTATAGGCTAGGCTAATCAGTGATGATGTTCTTTGATAATGTTAGGCTGCTTTTAGCCTTTTGCTGGTGCAGGTTTCACGCAATGAAACTAAGTATGTAAACAATTAAATACATTAGCACGATATATTATGTATTGCCGATCTTGCAGGCTGATGACAGGACCCAGCAATACTAAAGTGTATTATTTACTCACCCTCCATGCATCCTAGGTGTATATGACTTCCTTCTTTTAAATGAATGCAATTTATCCGAGTTATTTTAAAATTTATCCTGGCACTCCCAAGCTTTAGAATGGCATAGATGGGTGTTTCTCCTCAGCAGTCCAAAATAAGTCCAATAATATGCATCTATCTATAATAGAAAGTGCCTCAAACGGCTTCAGGGGGTTAATAACGGACTCCTGTTGTAGAATCAATGCGTTTTTGTAAAAAAAAAAAAATCCATATTTAAAATGTAAGAATCACTTTAATCTAGCTTACACTAACAGTTGTACATGGAACTTGCTTCTTTGACAAGGGGCATGGCAGTACTGAGTTCGTGAGGAATCCACTTTATTTCCGCACCTGAAGGACGCTCCTTTTGACAAGAACTGTTCCTGATCAAAAGGTTGATTCTTTTTACAGTCTGAAGTCTGCAAGATTATACAAGGACATTTGCACCCATATATGTCAGGGGATGAGCGCCCACTGCTGATCGGCATAAAAGAAGCACAAGCATTCCCTAATGGGTCTCCCATCCAACAACAGACAAGGCTTTGCTTTACTGAGAAAGCAGACTCTGGCTACCGAAGGCAAAGGACATGATTTCTCTATGGGTCTTTGAATAGAGCTGCTCTACTGGAGGGGTAGCGCATCCTGATAGCCTCAATATGGCCATCAGGACGCACTACCATTTTAAACAGTAGGTCAAGTTGATTACATATATGTCAGTGAATGAGCGCCCCCTGCTGGTCGGCCAAATAATAACTGGCAGCAACAGCATTCTAGGTCTTCTCATATTGGTCAGCACACCCAAGTACAGACCAGACTCTGGTCTCCTTAGCTTTTAGTGAGGAACCAGACTCTGGCTACTGCTTTTTACAAGGACCGGTTGATCGAAAGGTCGATTCATTTTACAGTCTGAAGTCCGCAGGGTTATACTAGGACATTTGAACCCATACATGTCAGGGGATGAGCGCCCCCTGCTGATTGGCATAAAAACAGCACAAGCCTTCCCTAATGGGTCTCCCATCCAACAACAAAAAAAGCTGGGGCCTGCTTAGCTTTACAGAATAAACAGAGTCTGGCTACTGCAGGCAAAGAGCTGGCGTTCTCTACGACCTCTTGAATACAGCTCCTCTAATAGAGGGGTAGCGCATCCTGATAGCCTCAATATGGCCGTCGGCCAAATAATAACTGGCACCAGCAGCATTCTAGGTCTCCTCATATTGGTCAGCACACCCAAGTACAGACCAGACTCTGGTCTGCTTAGCTTTTAGTGAGGAACCAGACTCTGGCTACTGCATGCAAAAGACACACTTGCTGTCGGTACCTTAATAAAGCTGCTCCAAATGAGGGGTAGCGTATCCTGAAAAGCTCAATACCCGCTGTCAGGGTGCGCTACCATACTTAACACTAGGCCAAGATGATTAGTAAGGTCATTAGATGACAGTTTGTGAGTAAGCCCGTTTATTTCCTCACCTGAAGGACGCTCCTTTTTACAAGGACCGTTTGATCAAAAGGTCAATTCATTTTACAGTCTGAAGTCCGCAGGGTTATACTAGGACATTTGCACCCATACATGTCAAGAGATGAGCGCCCCCTGCTGATCGGCATAAAAACAGCACAAGCCTTCCCTAATGGGTCTCCCATCCAACAACAGACAAGGCTGGCGCCTGCTTAGCTTTACTGAATAAACAGAATCCGGCTACTGCAGGGAAAAAACAAGATTTCCCTATGAGCTTTTGAATACTGCTGCTCTAATAGAGGGGTAGCGCATCCTGATAGCCTCAATATGGCTATCAGGATGCGCTACCATCTTAAACAGTAGGTCAAGTTGATTACATACATGTCAGTGAATGAGCGCCCCCTGCTGGTCGGCCAAATAATAACTGGCACCAGCAGCATTCCAGGTCTTCTCATATTGGTCAGCCACCCAAGTACAGACCAGGCTCTGGTCTCCTTAGCTTTTAGTGAGGAACCAGACTCTGGCTACTGCATGCAAAAGACACACTTGCTGTGGGATCATTAATAAAGCTGCTCCAACAGAGAGGTAGCGCATACTGACAAGCTCAATACCCGCCGTCAGGATGCGCTACCATACTTAACACTAGGCCAAGATGATTAGTAAGGACAACAGTTCGTGGGGAAGCCAATTTATTTACTCACCTGAAGGACGCTCCTTTTTACAAGGACCGTTTGATCAAAACCATACTTAACACTAGGCTAAGATGATTAGTCAGGACAACAGTTCGTGAGAAAGCCAGTTTATTTTCTCACCTGAAGGACGCTCGTTATTACAAGGACCGTTCGATCAAAAGGTAGATTCTTTTTTACAGTCTGAAGTCCGCAGGGTTATACTAGGAAATTTACACCCATACATGTCAGGGGATGAGCGCCCCCTGTTGATCGGCATAAAAACATCACAAGCCTTCCCTAATGGGACTCCCATCCAGCAACAGACCAGGCAGGGACCTGCTTAGCTTTTCCAAATAAGCAGAGTCTAGGTACAGCAGGCTAAAATTGCTAATAAAGACTGCTTGGAGATGCTGGGGATTGAAGCCAGGACTTCATATATGCACAGCATGTGCTCTGCCACTAACCTACATCCCTGTTCCTAATCTTATTTTTGGATTTCTGTAGGTCTACAAATACTATTAAATTCAGTAAAGGGCACTCTACACTTGTGAACTGAAGCTGCTTTTTCTCATATTTGCATGAAACACTTAACAGTGCATGGAGATGCTGGGGATTGAACCCATGACCTCTTAAATGGAAAACATGCATTCTACCACTAACCTACACCCCTGTTGCTTACCAGCTTGGCTTGCTTCTGTAGGATTACAAATGCTGTTAAATGCAGTTGAGGAAAGTCTACAGAACCAGACTGAAATTGTGTTGCCCAACTGAAAGATTAAACAGCACTTGGAGATGCTGGGGATTGAACCCAGGACCTCATACATGCAAAGCATGCACTCTACCACTAAGCGACATCCCCATCCTAAAGCTGTTTTTTTGGACTTCTGTAGATTTACAAATACTATTAAATACAGTAGAGGGCACGCTACAAGACCAAATTAAAAGACATTTGCTCAAACTTGCTTGAAATGCATTAAACATTTAGCGTTACTTGGAGATGGTGAGAATTGAAACCAGAACCTCATACATGCAAAGCATGCGCTCTACTGCTGAGCTATATCCCCATTCCGAGACTGGGCTTTGGACTTCTGTAGGTTTACAAATACTATTAAATACAGTAGTGGGCACTCTACAGGACCAAATTGAAAGAATTTTGCTCAAACTTGCTTAAAATGCATGAAACATTTAAAAGGGCTAGGCAATGGTGGGGATTGAACCTAGGACCTCATACATGCAAAGCACATGCTCTAGCACTGAGCTACATCCCCATTCCAAAGCTTGCTTTTGGACTTCTGTGAGTTTATAAAATCTATTAAATACAGTAGAGGGCACTCAACAGGGCCAAATTGAAGGACTTTTGCTCAAACTTGCTTGAAATGCATTAAACATTTAAAAGTGTAAACCTGTAGGTTTACTCTACTACTGTGCTACATCCCCATTCCGAAACTGTTCTTTGGATTTCTGTTTAGAAATGCTATTAAATCCAGTAGAGGGCCCTCTACACATATGAACCAAAGGTCCTTTTTCTCAAATTTGCATGAAACGCATTGAACCCAGGACCTCTTAAATCAAAAACATGCACTCTACCACTGATCTAAAGCCCTGTTGATGACCAGCCTTCGCTGCTTCTGTAGGATTACAAATGCTGTTAAATGCAGTTGAGGGAAGTCTACAAAACCAGACTGAAATTGTTTTGTTCAACTAAAAGATAAAACATCACTTGGAGATGCTGGAGATTGAACCCAGGACCTCATACATGCTTTGTATCCAGGACTAGATATAAGACATGCTTTATTTGTGTTTAGTGATGTGCTTTTACTCAAGATAACCATTGTGTAGTTAGTAGTAGATGCTTGCAGACATTGTAATGCACACACACACGGTTCAAATGTCTGAAAAATAGATAATGATTTTAATGAATGATTGCTTGGAGATGCTGGGGATTGAACCCATTACTTCATTCATGCGAAGCATGCACTCTACCACTATATCCGTAGTTAAAAAGCACCTTTTCTTTGTGTGTAGTTACAAGTGCTTTTACTCAAGATAACTGTTGTGTAGTTAGTACTAGACTTTTGCAAACATGTTCAACACACGCGGTTCAACAGTCTGAAATACAGGCAATGATTTTACATAAAGTTTATTGCATGGGGATGCTGGGTATTGAACCCATAATCTCATGCATGCAAATCATGTACTAAGCTAAGCTAGCTCCCCAACTACTCTTAAACTTTTTCTTTTTCTTTTCTTTTTCTAAATCTATATAATGTATAGCACATATGCACGCATTGTTGATAATTGTAGGAAACCATTTTTACTTAAAGAATTACCTTTGTTTGCACTCTGAGCTCTGAGCTACACCTCCAGTTGTAGGTAACCTTGTCCTCTTAGTTAAGTGTTTTTTTTCCTCCAGTTGTAGGCAGCACATAGGCCCACATTTTGGATACATACGCTGTAATGTGCATGTGTTGAATTTGTGATATATAGGCACATATTTTAAGTATATATAGATCCATTTTGGAATGCATGTGCATAACGGCAGATAAAGAAGAAAAATAGGTAAAGAAAGAGGGATCTCCAAGCCTTCTTTTACAGAAAGATTCAACATTGCTTGACGCTGGGAATTGAACCCAGGATCTTATAAAGGTATTGTGGAAAACTTCTCAGCATCTCCATAAAACTTGTCAGTAGATGGAAACATAAAGTACTCTAAAATCTCCTGGTAGACAGCATTGACTTCAGACTTAAAATACAGTGGACTTAAAATACAAATCGCCACAGACTGTGAAAGCTTTATGCTGTACTTCAAGAAACTTGAATTCTGTGCCTCTTTACTCTTCCCCCAGACTGTGTGGAGGATGACAGTGATTGTCTTCTGGGTAACTGTCAACATGCCTTCTGCATGATTGCGGTTTTGTGTACTGAATTAGACCAAGAAATAGCTGGTATTTATTGTGTATGAATGGTAATTTAATAAAACCTAAAATGAAATATTATAATATTTTGAGTTTTATTTTTTTTTTTTTAATATTTATGATTATTTATTTATTGAGCTGTAGGCCATAACTGTAGATTTCAAGTTGTAAATATAGTCTACTTGGACATGGAGACAGACATATTTATTTATCTATCTTTGTTTTGTGGAATATCAGTTACTATTTCAGTTGTTTAAAAGTGTAAAACGTAGCCTACCACATTATGGTTGAGAAGCAATCTAAACGCTGTCATATTTTAAATTAAACGCTCAATACATGTATAAATATCTAAATTTCAGTTCATTGTGGATAATAAGCCGTAGTCCTCCAGTATCCCATGATACCACCTGCTGAGTGCTCAGCGCGGCGACCTCAGAGTAGCTTCTGTAAAGGAGGTGGTTCGCTGTTGCGTGAGCACGTTAGTCTGTGAGTTTGCGCGTTAGCTGAGTGCTGCTGCGTGGATGATGGCTGCGTCGAAGCCCGTAGAGCCTCAGTCCGGGAGTGGGCTCCCCCGTTGGCAGCTAGCACTCCTGGTAGGGACTCCGATCGTCCTCGGTGTCGGAGCTGTTTACCTGTGGAACCGAAGTCGCGGCAAGGAAAAGCAAGGGAAAAGGAATGGGGAGAGGAAAACTCCCGAAGGAAGCGCTAGCCCTGTCCAGGGCCAGCACGGTGCGACCAATCCAGAGCTGGAGAACATGGTAATGAGCGCAATTATAAAGCCAAACTGTCCACGTTATTAATAAACCTCATTTATATATTTGGACCTGCTATTTTGCCTGCAAATCTTTCTTGACACCCTAACATTACCGCATTCTCAGTCAAGGACACTGCTTGACAAACTAGCTCATGTTAGCGAAAGTGCATTAGCCTGTTAGCTTCCAAACCTGAGATTCTAAACCACATTTGTGGTTGTGTTCTCTGTAGTCTGCTAGAATTGAAATATTCTCTTGGTTTTATAACCCTTTATAATGCAAGTGTATTTTGATCCCACCTCTAATGGTTCAGATTTTTGTATGTATAAAAATTCTGGTGGTGTGTGTTATATACGAGGGCGGGGAGGCAGTTAGAGCGGGGCAAATCCACATGTGACAGTTTCCTTGTAAATTATAACTCATGCATCTGTTTAATTATCGTATGCTTGCACTTCATACGATGACAGCGTCTCCTATATTTTAACGATAGTTAAGCGTAAACACTTTGTCGTAATTACATGGACGCATGCATGCTTAGCATATATGATACAGAATAGGTTCAGTTACACAGTCAGGGTCAAATTGTGCGGTTCATCCCTCAGTTCACATGGTTCCTGTCGAGGCAAACCCCTGTTTGATTGTGAACTTTTTGACTTAATTCCTTCTGGTCAGATTAGTTTGTGAATTAGTCTGAATCAAAATTATTAAACAATAATATCAAATGACTGGAAAGGTCATGGAAAGTAATTGTAGGTACCCTTGGCTGCTTCTAATCACGTGTGCATTAAATACACAGAAATTATTCATTTAAAATATAAATGATTGGGGCAGTGGAAATTGCTGAAGTTACAGTTATATGTGATATTTATGTGCATGGCAACAGTTATATATAATACCATGCGTGAATGTGTTACAGCAGCTGCATTTCATCTATTATAGGCTTGCTCTGACAAAGAAAAATGAAGAGAAGCATGTAGTTGCTGCTTCCAGCCATCTTTCTTACCTGCACCTTTAAATGATCTTGAAGTCATGTTTAGATTTAAAGATCAGATAATGAATGATAAATGCATATATGATTCAATAGGTGCATTATATCTTTCAGTATATGTCAGTTGTACGGCAAATAGTAGGTCTTCCTTTTTGATTGTTCATTTTTCTTTTCATGCATAATATAGGTTAAGGACAGTTTAGCAGAATGCTTCCCTGTTTGTGTGATTACTAATGTGCTGAAACTCTGAAAGGACGTGAATAATGCTTCTGTGTGTTTTACATTTTGTTGAATTATTGAGCTATTAAAATGTGTCGACAAACGGCATGACAATATCTAGTTAAAGGTGCAAGAAAATGCGTAGATACTTTAATCAGTATTTGCAATTTGAGAATGCATATGCTTATTTTGTACTATTTGTGATCTAATTAAACTTCATTCTCAATAGGAAGATCACGTCTCTGTTTGTAAGCTCTGAGGATTAGACGGACAGACAGCCGTGGGGTGGGGGGATTTGGCCGTGGCCAGACAGGAGGAGGAGTCTTAGGCAGAGAGTTTGATTTTTATGCGGGTGTTTTTGGATGGTATATTGGCAAGTGATGGTGAATGAGTCTAAAGTTTCATTTTCAATTCATATAGGTCTTTTTATTACAAGCTCAGCAGGAACAACAACATGGAAAAAAAGAGTCAGTGTTTTCCTTTGTAGATTAGGGAAAGACATGCTTTGGGCATTAGACACACAAGCAGATTCACCATGTTGAGCTTACTGTTGCAATACCAGCTAATCAGTAGCTTCTTTTGGGGCGAACATTGACTGAGCTTACAACAGAGAACTTGGCAGACATCATTAAATTAACCTTTATCTGCTGGTCTGTCTGCTGATGTCATATCAGATTTGACAACTTCTTATATGTAGCCTGTCTTCTGAAAATATAATAGCTTTTTTGGTCTGTGTGTAGCCAGAATATACAATTTACACATTTTCTATATGGCAATGATATACTTTGTGTTTGAATTTACTTTATATGTCATTTGAAAAGTGCACTAGTTAATCAAAGCTTGCATTTTATTTATCATGCATTTGTAGTTTTGTTTAAAATAATTGTGTTTGTCCATCCAGAGTCCCCTTGACAGAGCACAGTCTGCTAAGAATAAGGGCAACAAATACTTTAAGGCTGGCAAATATGACCAGGCGATCCAGTGCTACACAGAGGCCATCAGCCTATGTCCCAAAGAACAGAAAGGAGATCTGTCCACCTTCTTCCAGAATAGAGCTGCAGCCTACGAGCAACAGGTTTGTCTCTGTCAGATGGTCATTTGTAGTGTCATCTACAAAATGTTACATGTCTGAATGATTACTTTTTGTTTATGTTTGTGTTGTAGATGAAATGGACAGAAGTGATACAGGATTGCTCTCAGGCAGTCGAGCTGAATCCTTGCTATGTAAAAGCCCTTTTTAGGCGTGCCAAAGCACTGGAAAAACTGGGTAACAAGAAGGAGTGCTTAGAAGGTTAGCATTATTGCTGGTTTTTAATTTGTGTTTTTGTCATTTGAAAATTACTCAAATTTTTGGTTTGTGTGGAAGATTTTAAAGTTATGTATGATGTGTTTAATTACTAAACAACCTGCTGTCACAATCACTGGTATTAGCTATCAAGTTGTCATGAATTTTTTTTGTAGATGTGACAGCAGTATGTATTCTGGAGGTTTTCCAGAACCAGCAGAGCATGCTACTGGCAGACAAGGTTCTGAAACAGCTGGGAAAAGAGAAGGCCAAAGAAAAATACAAGGCGAGAATGCGAATAAAAGGTGCAAATCTGAGATTTAAACAAACTGTGTCATATATTTATAGCATCTCTTTCTTTTTTGCTTTCTCAGAACCGGGAGCCCCTTATGCCATCTCCTCAGTTCATCAAGTCCTACTTCAGCTCCTTTACTGATGATATAATTTCACAGCCTCTACAGAAGGGGGAAAAGAAAGATGAGGATAAAGACAAAGAGGGTGAAGCCTCAGAGGTTAAAGGAAGGTGAGACCTGGGGGCATTATATTTTGCCTGTTCACACTGAGATTTGTACACTCACAGCGTTTCCTTTTATTGCTTTTAAATTCGGAAATGTTCAGAGTGTTACATTCTGTTTTTTCCCTCGTTTGAATCTAAATAGTTTAGATTTAGATAGTAAAAAATATATATGATATAATGACTGTTAACTAAATACAATATTGAACTACTGTTTCCTCAGCTCAGGCTACCTAAAGGCTAAGCAGTATATGGAGGAGGAAAACTACGATAAGATCATCAGTGAGTGCACAAAGGAGATTGAGTCTGGAGGCAGATACACAGCCGAAGCTCTTCTGCTGAGAGCCACCTTTTACCTTCTGATTGGCAACGCTACAGCTGCACAGCCTGATCTTGACCGTGTCATCAACATGGATGATGCCAGTGTCAAGGTAAATGGATTAGGATCAAGAGAAACCTTCGGTTACTACCATCATCTTCCAAAATAACAGATGAAATGTATACTGTTTGTGTACTTATATATATATATATATATATTTTTTTTTTTACTCTTGGTTTTACCAGCCTCTAACTGTTTTGCAACATATCTATATTGCAACATATCTTTACCAAAAATTAGAACATTTGGATTATATTTATATTAAGGTTATTTTTAGTGTATCTTATTCATACTGTTGGTGTTAAAGCATACTTTTGTTGTGTTTCAGTTACGTGCTAATGCACTCATTAAACGTGGAAGCATGTACATGCAGCAGCAGCAGCCCCAGCTCTCCACGCAAGATTTCAACATGGCTGCAGAGATTGACCCCCGTAATGCTGATGTTTACCACCACAGGGGACAGGTATGATGACTTAATGTGCATATTGGAATTTTCATCTAAAGAAATGCTTAAAAGCAAGCCCTTATGTAGGATGTTTATGATATTAATATTTTCACATGTAATCTTCATTTGCCGTTTTTGATGAATCAGGTGCTGTTGTTACTGCAATAGCACCTCAAATCCCTGTTGAGTTCATGACCCTGCCAAGTTAATGGCCGTGTCACCTCAGAAAATTCATTTTCTGGCCTGATTAAAATTCTCGGTAGAGAAGATTGTTGGGAACTGCTTGCATTGAAGAACTGATTACCCAAAATCCTATGTCAGGGGTGTCCAAACTCGGTCCTACACCTGCCTGGAAGTTTCTAGTATAATTGGGGTTTAATTGGGGTTTCTTATAGGGTAATGGTTTTTGCTCCAGTGACTTTCATTTATATGCAAGTTCATGTGATTTTTGTTGAATTCCAACGTTTAGTGAACTTTAAACTGCAAATTTCTATTAAATTAACACGTATGGCCAACAGAAGATTGATTTGTCACAGCATGACCTCTTAGCTGAATTAAAAGAGTGCAAACTTGAAAGCATTGCGGTAAAATGGGACAGAATGTGTTTTTACACATTGCATTTATTATTATTTGTCACCACGGAGTATGATGTCATATCTTGACTGATGCATGCTCAAGGTCTAGATTGACCGTGGCATTAATCAGTCCGTTTGATGGGCATCTTCAATCAAAAAAATCATTAGGTGACAAATCCCCTGTGAAAATAGTTAGACTGACTTGCTAGTTACTTGGATTTGCTTCTGGGCAATCTGAATTGTTTTTGTTTGTTACATTCTTGAAATGGCATTCACCAATTTACCTTAGCGACTGTATGGAATTTATGATGCTCATTTTCTTTTACTATAGTGCTTGCTTACAGTTTGCTTTGTTGCTCTGCAACATTCCCCAGCAACTGTTAATTAGTTAGGGTGTAAATCTTCACTGGTTTCATGACTCGATTCAATTACAATTATCAACGCAGAGCCGATCCTCCCTGTACGCAAAATACGCAAGCTGCGTAGGGCCCCCCGAAACACCAGCTTTCAAAGATGATTCAAGTTTAGTTTGTTTTTGAATTTGGTCAGCTGTTAAGAAAACAGAAATGTTAGTTTTCTTTTAATGTGGTGCGCTGTCACCATTTCTAAGTAAAAATCAGTCAAATCATGAAACGTCAATGTAAATTAGCCTCTTGCTCGAGACTAAAAAAACGAGCTAAAAGCATATTACCGGGCCGTGGAAGAGACAATGTTTCTCAAGCGCTTTCCGTGAGCGTGAATCGAGAAGGAGTGAAACGTGGACAAATATTCATTCATTCATTCATTCATTCATTCATTCATTCCCGCTATAACCCCCCCAGGATCTAGGAAGTCTAGAATCATGTCAATGATTTGAATCAGTTTGATATCACGATGCGTTGCATACTCAAATTTCAACATTACGACACATGGCTACATTTTCCGAATGAATTTTGTGCAGTTTTATTAAATTAAAGGCTACTTTTTAAAATAATTACAGATTAATTAAAAAACTAAACTATTGTTAAGAATTTAACCAACTAAATAAAACTCAAAAACATACAACAAATATAAAGTAATAAAGGCGGGAAAAGACAAGTGATTAAACAAAAAGTACTTTCAGTATCTGAGAGTGCTTCAAGTATCTGAAAGTGTTTTTCCTCACCTTTGCTGATGATTATGGATGACATCATAAATAGCGTCAACTTTAATAGGCTGCATTCACACTAATGGACAGATCTGTTTTGACATATCAAATGTTTTAAGATAACTAACTGTGTTTACATCAATTTTATATCATAAAAGTATTCAGAGATACAAGTGCAGCTTCAGGACAAACACAAAGCGCACATGGAAATCTGTTTGTTATGTGAGTTTCATGCATCCAGTATGTACTGCATTCCAAACAACATAAATGAAAGTATATCTGAATGCTAAAATAATGACAGGTGGAAGCTCACACTGTCAAGCAATGCTCACGTGTCTCACAGTGCATATCCTGTGCAATGAAGCCTGCCGTGATTGTTTCTAGTGTACACGTGCCATATGCGGGGAAAAAAACAAGTTCAGAATTGTTGGAGAGGATCGCGATGCATCATAGAATCTATATTTTCTCCCACCCCTATTTATTAGCAACATCAACCTTGTTAAAGTCTTGATAACCTATTGATAACCTTGATAACCTATTGGTAATATTTTAATTTCTCAGTTGAAGATTCTGCTGGATCAGGTAGAGGAGGCTGTGGGAGATTTTGATGAGTGTATAAAGCTTCGACCAGACTCTGCACTTGCCCAGGCCCAGAAGTGTTTTGCACTGGTAAGTACCACAGGAGGGTGCTGCTTGGGTATTTTCTAGCTTTATGCTTGTACTGTTCATGAAGATGTTAGAATGAGATGATACCTTTGCTTAATGGATGTGGTCTACTTCTGACTTTCAACCAAAACAACCTGATATGATAAATTCTGAATTTTACTCATTGTAAAAGTGGTATTACTTTTATAACCATTTTTTTTTTTCCTCATAGTACCGACAGGCCTACACTGGAAACAACCCCTCCCAGGTTCAGAAAGCTATGGATGGTTTTGAGGACGTCATTAGGAGGTTTCCAAAGTGTGCTGAGGGCTATGCTCTGTATGCACAGGTATTGCTTTCCTTGATTGCATAAAACGATTTATAAACGTATCATTGTTTGCTACTTTATCAGTCTTTACTTAACTAATGTATTGTCTCTTTCTTTTCTTTCTTTTTTTATGATAGGCACTAACAGACCAGCAACAGTTTGGTAAGGCGGATGAAATGTACGACAAATGTATTGAACTAGAACCTGACAACGCTACAACATATGTCCACAAAGGGTTAGTGAGATCTATTTTGAATCCTGTTTATCCATTCAAGTTCAACAAATATACTAATCAGTTGTGGGTTTTTTTTTTTTTTTTTTTTTGCAGTCTGTTGCAGCTTCAGTGGAAACAGGATCTGGAAATGGGCCTTGAACTTATTAGCAAAGCCATTGAAATTGACAATAAATGTGACTTTGCTTACGAAACTATGGGAACCATTGAAGTCCAAAGGTTTGTGATGTTACATTGCTTCCCCTTTTTTCTGTACTTTTCTGTTCCTAATTTGCAACTCAGTGATTATATTGAAACATTTATGTGACTATTAACTTCAGGCAAAACTTTAAAGAACAAAATTTTTTTAAAACTAACATTTTAATTTTCTTTTCCACAGAGGCAATCTAGACAAGGCTATAGACATGTTCAACAAGGCCATTAACCTGGCCAAGTCAGAGATGGAGATGGCCCATCTCTACTCTCTCTGTGATGCTGCGTATGCCCAAACGGAGGTGGCCAAGAAGTACGGGCTCAAGCCTCCCACGCTATAACTGTTGCCTCCATTCGCCACTCTCTACTGCCGGGCTACAGTACACATCCCGTAACCCCAATATTTTTTTTTTTTTTTTTTTACTTCATTATAAAGATGATCATTATCAATGAAAAGGAAGGCCGAACAGGTTCTGCTACCACATGTTTACACCAGTTTTTATTTGAGTACTGGAAGGTGGCACTGGAAAGGGTGGAGGTGCCACAAAAGGAAACAAGCTAAAGCGAAAAGCAAGTGAGTGAAAAAAGACTGATGGCTACTTTGATATCAAATCATCAGTGGCATAGCTCACGCATCCTCCCTCATTTAAGTATGGCTTAGGCTATCTTGCAACAGTGCTTATTTGTTCATGTTCAGCCTCCCCTGCCAATCTGGTGTGACAAATGTGAATCTTTCTGATTATATAATCATAATTTAATGGTCAACTATGAACAATGGGGTCTTTAATCAGTACTTTTTACTTTTGTTTTTTTTTTTTTGTTTTTTTTGTTTTTTCCTTTCCATCCAAGACACCAGATTCAGTAAGTTTATACCAGTGTATACCATCAGCAGGACTGCATTATGGATTCATGGTTTGATGCTGTAACGTCCATAAGTTTTGTCCTTTCACTGTCACATGCAAGCAACCCTATTTACATTCTTTGTTGTATGGGAAGTGAAGGATTAAAGTTTTAGTTGAGATGTTTTTTTGTGTTACAAATCTGTTCTTGATGCGTCACTGCTGTGATGACACTGTTTATAAGAAGGGGATTATACTGAGGTTCAATACGAAATTTGGCCATACAGTTATTCTTTTTTGTGTTTATTTTTACCTTGAGTTTTGGAAGTTTTTTTTTTTTAACATTCTGTGCAGCATTTAATAATACATGCCAATACAAATTAGAAAGTAATTTCCTATAGAAGATATACAAGCATCAGCATATTCCAAAAAATCAAAATGAAGACAAATTGCACATTATTTAATGTTGTAAAAGGTAATATAACAAATTTAAAGCTCTCTTAGCCCTATACAAGAATTTTGATGTGTAACAAGGCTATATCTTTA